>NC_091621.1:59368127-59671157 GCF_027580195.1 Bos mutus | reverse complement strand
TACCATGTGATCCATTATTAAATTGATACCTGATCTGTTGCTTATTATACAAATTAAGGTAGTTTACATGTGGGCTATTTTTCAGACTTCTGGAATCTGGTCCTCTCTTCCTCTATGACACATTTGTAAAACACATGATGAAAAAGGTGTGATAGAATCATGACAAAATATTCCAAATATTTATTATTTGACTAATATCCCAAAAAATTAATGAGGATTTGATAGGGGGACTAACTGGGAACTTTAAGCGAACTTTTTCACTCTCCTTTTTCACTTTCATTAAGAGGCTTTTTAGTTCCTCTTCACTTTCTGTCGTAAGGGTGATGTCATCTGCATATCTGAAGTTATTGAAATTTCTCCCTGCAATCTTGATTCCAGCTTGTGCTTCTTCCAGCCCAGCGTTTCTCATGATGTACTCTGCATATAAATTAAATAAGCAGGGTGACAATATACAGCCTTGACATACTCCTTTTAAATAGCATTTTAAAAAGCAGAGATATTACTTTGCCAACAAAGGTCCATCTAGTCAAGGCTATAGTTTTTCCAGTGGTCATGTATGGATGTGAGAGTTGGACTGTGAAGAAAGCTGAGCGCCAAAGAATTGATGCTTTTGAACTGTGGTGTTGGAGAAGACTCTTGAGAGTCCCTTGGACTGCAAGGAGATCCAACCAGTCCATTCTAAAGGAGATCAGTCCTGGGTGTTCTTTGGAAGGACTGATGCTAAAGCTGAAACTCCAATACTTTGGCCACCTCATGTGAAGAGTTGACTCATTGGAAAAGACCCTGCTGCTGGGAGGGATTGGGGGCAGGAGGAGAAGGGGACGACAGAGGATTGGATGGCTGGATGGCATCACTGACTTGATGGACATGAGTCTGAGTGAACTCTGGGAGTTGGTGATGGACAGGGAGGCCTGGTGTGCTGCGATTCATGGGGTCGCAAAGAGTTGGACACGACTGAGCAACTGACCTGAACTGAACTGGGAACTCAAGTGCATTCTGGATTTTATCTCTCTATTCAACTCAATAAACATTGTAAAACAATATTTGATACCAAACTATTTTCCAAATTCAACAAAAACTTGGAGAATCTGATAAGAGAAGGGTATGTATGTGCAGGAGGAAGGAAGGTGGTTCAGAATGAACATTTCTGACTAGAACTAACATCATATCCAGTTTTGGAGGCATTTCAGTACATCAGCTTATGGGGAAGCTGGTAGCACTGATTTTTTTGTGTGTTTTTGATTGTGCCAGGCTCCTGTAAGGTCTTAATTCCTGGACTAGCAATCGACACTGTTCCTCCTACAGTGGAAGCGTGGGTCTTAACCGCTGAACTGCCAGTGAAGTCCCAGTAACACCCGTTTTGTTTTATCCCATTGCACTCAGCTAAAAAGATAAACGAATTCCAAAAGAGTTTCCTGGTAGTGTACAGACACCAGGGCTATAGAGCTACACCATTTGCCGTGTAAATATATTACAACTGAGGTTACTTAGGAAGAAACCCAGAAATGCAACTACGAGTCATTCACATAGAAAGGAAGGAACCATGTACTGAAGGATTCGATATATTCTCTCAAGCCAGTTTTGGGTCAGACTAAATTATTGCATTTAGCCACAGAAGGTAACATTTTCCTTTTAAAACCATTGGTATAAGGTATTTCAGTATAGTGATTGAACTGTGTTTTTATTTAAAAGAACACAAAAAGAAATACCAACCAAGGTTGTTAAAATGTGTTGAAACACATGTCATTAATAGATAATGCCATTTCCCCCACTTTGTTTCTATTATCTGTTCTATTAAGAGGCAATAAAACTGGAGAGCTGAATCTTTGCCTTTTTAAACAAAATGAATGCTTTGAATATAGAAACTACCTTCCTAAAATTTAGCATACTTCCGTGGATTTTTTCTTTTCTTTTTCTTTTATTTTTTTACTATTTTTGAAAGGCATTGTGGTGAATCATGATGATTCTTTGTCACAATTTGTTGGTTTAAAATCTCATGTGAATATAAAAACTAAGCAAAAAGGGATGAGAAGACACGAAGACACACAAAAGCAGTCCTGCTGCAGTACACAGAGTTAGAACGTTGGCCCAGGACCTGTGACAAAGGACCATTTCAAAGGATAATTACACTGAAATAATTTGAAAGTTTTCATATAGGAAGGGATTTTTAACTCAGGGAGGAAACTTAGCTCTAAACTAATTCTTCTCTTAAATTTACAAAAGAGCAAATTTAGGTTAGGAAATGTTATGAACATTAGTTTTTGTGCAGTTAGGGTCATGTACCTATTCAGGGTATAAATTTGAGCTAGAATCCTGAATTCTTTTTTTTTTTTAATTAATTTTTATTGGAGTATAGTTGATTTACACTGTTAGCTTCTGGTGCACAGCCAAGTGAATCAGTTACATATACACTTACATCCATTCTTTTTTAGATTCCTTTCTCATATAGGCCAGTTGCAGGATATTGTGTAGAGTTCCCTGTGTTATACAGTAGGTCCTTATTAGTTACCTATTTTACATACAGTAGTGTGTATATATTAATCCAAGTATCCCAATTTAATCCTCCCTGCTGCCTTTCCCCCTTGGTTACTATAAATTTGTTTTATTTACAAAGCAAATATAGAATCATAAATTCTTAACTCCACATATTTAGCACAGCACACTACGTTTTGTGAATATTTTCTTCTGCCTAAATTCTCTTCTCCATCTTTATGCCTATTGTAAAGTACATGAAGGGAATCCCCAGAGATATATTCCCCAATATGGTTGACTTTATTAGTTACCTATTATGTGTTACATGGTATCCAAAAACTTAGCTAAAGCAACAAATATATATTATTTCAAAGTTCCGGGGGTTAAGAGTCTGGGTGCAATGTAGCTGAGTCTTCCAGGGCAGAGGACACCCCAGGCTGTAATGTAGGTGTCAGCCAGGGGTATAGACATCTCAGGGGTTGGGAAGGTTCTAAGTTCACTCGTGTAGTTTCTGGCAGGACTGAGTTGCTTAGAGGCTACTTCCATTCCTTGCGACATTTTAGTTCCTCACCTTGCCACTGGCTACTAACAGCACAATAGCTTGCATCATCAAATTGAGGAGGCTAAAAAAGCCACTGAAAGAGTGCAGTTCAGTTCAGTTCAGTCACTAAGTTGTGTCCAACTCTTTGTGACCCCATGAATTGCAGCACGCCAGGCCTCCCTGTCCATCACCAACTCCCAGAGTTCACTCAGACTCATGTCCATCAAGTCAGTGATGCCATTCAGTCATCTCATCCACTGCCCTCCCCTTCTCCCCCTGCCCCCAATCCCTCCCAACATCAGAGTCTTTTCCAATGAGTCAACTCTTTGCATGAGGTGGCCAAAGTATTGGAGTTTCAGCTTTAGCATCATTCCTTCCAAAGAAATGCCAGGGCTGATCTCCTTCAGAATGGACTGGTTGGATCTCCTTGCAGTCCAAGGGACTCTCAAGAGTCTTCTCCAACACCACAGTTCAAAGGCATAAATTCTTCAGCACTCAGCCTTCTTCACAGTCCAACTCTCACATCCATACATGACCACAGGAAAAACCATAGCCTTGACTAGACGGACATTTCTTGGCAAAGTAATATCTCTGCTTTTCGGTATGCTATCTAGGTTGGTCATAACTTTCCTTCCAAAGAGTAAGTGTCTTTTAATTTCATGGCTGCAGTCACCATCTGCAGTGATTTTGGAGCCCCCCAAAATAAAGTTTGACACTGTTTCCACTGTTTCCCCATCTATTTGCCATGAAGTGATGGGACCAGATGCCATGATCTTTGTTTTCTGAATGTGGAGCTTTAAGCCAACTTTTTCACTCTCCTCTTTCACTTTCATCAAGAGGCTTTTTATTTCCTCTTCACTTTTTGCCATAAGGGTGGTGTCATCTGCATATCTGAGGTTATTGATATTTCTCCAGGCAATCTTGATTCCAGCTTGTGCTTCTTCCAGCCCAGCATTTCTCATGATGTACTCTGCATAGAAGTTAAATAAGCAGGGTGACAATATACAGCCTTGATGTACTCCTTTTCCTATTTGGAACCAGTCTGTTGTTCCATGGCCAGTTCTAACTGTTGCTTCCTGACCTGCATATAGGTTTCTCAAGAGGCAGATCAGGTGGTCTGGTATTCCCATCTCTTTCAGAATTTTCCACAGTTTATTGTGATCCATACAGTCAAAGGCTTTGGCATAGTCAGTAAAGCAGAAATAGATGTTTTTCTGAAACTCTCTTGCTTTTTCTATGATCTAGCGGATGTTGGCAATTTGATCTCTGGTTCCTCTGCCTTTTCTAAAACCAGCTTTAACATCAGGAAGTTCACGGTTCACGTATTGCTAAAGCCTGGCTTGGAGAATTTTGAGCATTACTTTACTAGCATGTGAGATGAGTGCAATTGTGTGGTAGTTTGAGCATTCTTTGGCATTGCCTTTCTTTGGGGTTGGAATGAAAACTGACCTTTTCCAGTCCTATGGCCACTGCTGAGTTTTCCAAATTTGCTGGCATATTGAGTGCAGCACTCTCACAGCATCATCTTTCAGGATTTGAAATAGCTCCACTGGAATTCCAACACCTCCACTAGCTTTGTTCATAGTGATGCTTTCTAAGGCCCACTTGACTTCACATTCTAGGATGTCTGGCTCTAGGTCAGTGATCACATCATCGTGATTATCTGGGTAGTGAAGATCTTTTTTGTACAGTTCTGTGTATTCTTGCCACCTCTTCTTAATATCTTCTGCTGCTGTTAGGTCCATACCATTTCTGTCCTTTATCGAGCCCATCTTTGCATGAAATGTTCCCTTGGTATCTCTAATTTTCTTGAAGAGATCTCTAGTTTTTCGCATTCTGTTGTTTTCCTCTATTTCTTTGCATTGATCGCTGAGGAAGGCTTTCTTACCTCTTCTTGCTATTCTTTGAAAGAGTGCAAGCAAGGGACAAATCATCATCTTTAAAACCCAGTTTTTCTGTGTTCTTTATTAAAGGCAAGTCGCTAGATTCAGCTCACACACCAGAGTGGGAACACCAGAAGTTAGGGTCCCTGTGGGCCATTTTAGATGCTGCCTGCCACATTCACCAAATTCCACTGCTCTCTGCTCTTACAGATTGGTATAACTCCCTTTGGAGAACTTCAATTACAGCAATATTACATGAATGGAAAGGTGGATTGAGGGAGAGGCACTAGGTTGTCGTCTCATTCCCATGCCTTCATTTGTGCAGTTTGTCATACTGACTGTCTCCTCCCTGGACTAGGAATTTCATGAAGACAAATGATTTGTCCTGCTCCCTTCTCCTCCCCCATCATATGAACTGTTATATCTCCAGAACGTCTCAGAGTTAATGGTACACATTGGAATATAATATTTGAATAAATGGTTAAATGAATCATTTAATAAATGATTTGATAAATGATTAAATGAATAAATGATTGGATTGTCCCAGAAAACACTAACCTTGAATACAGTTCTCTGTTGGAGGCAGAAATCTGTATTAAGTCAAATGCCAAGTAAAAGGAAGTTCCATAACATGCTAGAATTCCTTGATGTCTTATTTCCTTACACATCAGACATTCTACGTAGCATATATTCACATACCAAACATCATTTTAAGCATGAAATTTAGGCTTAAAGAGCAAGCAGACTGTTAGGAGCAAGGATAGAACTGCTATTTCATCACTTACCTACTTACAAGTCAGTGCAGAGATTTTGAAGACATTATGTGTTTGAGCCTTAGTGTTTCATGTGGCCCGCAGTTAAATGTACAAAATGTTTCCTGATGTGAAAAGCTTATCTAATTGGTGGATTAAGATGAATGTCTGAGAAGGCAATTGATGTTTTGTATATATTTCAAGTGTCAAAAGAGCAAAAAGAGGTGAAGAATGCAAGGGAATTTTCTGTGGAACTGGCCAAGGAAGGCTTTACAGTGGTTCTGGTGGTTCATTCATATCTTCAAGGATAATGAGGATTTAGATGGCTAATGTAGGCAGGGGAGCCAAGACCTTTTTGAAGAAAATACTGTGGACAGCAAAGGAACTAACAAAGATAAGAAAGCTTGATAAATTTTAGAGGAATAATGAGAAAAAACAATTCTTAAAGGAGATTCAGTGGCATTAAAGTTCTTCTTGATTTTATTTTGAAAGGCAGAAACGTAATGGTCATGAAATTTTGTATTTTCTTTTTTGAAGTTCTTTAACTCTGGCCTGTTACTGAGATGCAGGGGATAATAAGGCCAACCCTAGATAAATTTTGGAAGAAGTCCCTAGTTTCTGACTTAGTGAAGGTATTAGTGGTTCAGTTGTTCAGATTCTTTGCAACCCCATGGACTATATAGCCTGCCAGTCTCCCCTTTCCATGGAATTCTCCAGGCAAGAATATTGAAGTGGTTTGCCATTCCCTTCTCCAGGGGATCTTCTTGGCCTGGGGATTGAACCTGGGTCTCCTGCATTGTGGGCAGGTTCTTTACCATCTGAGCCACTAGGGAAGCCCAGTTTCTGACTTAAGGCCACATTAAATAATTCTCTGTGTCACGCTAATAAAGAACTTTGAATTCAGAATTACGTCTTGCTCCTTCTTTTCTTCAGATTTCAGTGATTTAAGAATGCAGATTACTACAAATTCAGACTGAGGAATGAATGACTAATACTCCTAAAACTCTTCTGAGTTATTAAAAAAAAATTCCAGAAAGGAGACTATGCTATTTATTATTCTGGGAAAATGAAGATGTACCTCGTATTCTGCAGGTTTGGAGAGGAAGCCAATGTGTATATATCTACCTCTTTTAGATTTTTATTTCGTTTCCTTAAAGGAACCTTATTACAATTTCTGTCCTGTTCACATATCTCACTGGCTCCAATCAGTTCAAACCAACTGTTTTTCCTTCATTGCGACTTTTGTAGGCCCCTATTCTGATCTAGAGCCAGAACTGGACTGGTTTGTTCGTTAATGAATTGGGGAACAGTGTGTTGGAGGGTATATTAGTCTGCCAGGACTGTCAAAAAAAAAAAAAAAATACCACAGGCTGGGTGACTTAAACAACAGGGATTTTTTTCTTACAGCTCTGGAGACTGAAAGTCCAAGATCACATTACTCGCAGGATTGGTTTCTCCTGAGGCCTTTCTCCTTGGCTTGCAGACAGGACCCTTCTCACTCTGTCCTCAAGTGGCCTTTTTCCTGTGTATTTGTGTTCTCAGTGTCTCTTCATCTTCTTGTGAGGACACCGTCATATCATAGCAGGGTCCTACCCTCATGGCCTCATTTAACTATTATGACCTCTTTAAAGGCCGCATCTCGAACTATCATCACACTGGGAAGTTAGAGTTTCAACATATGAATTTGGGAGAGACAGTGCAGTCCAGAAGAGAGAAACTTTCACTAAGTAACTTCACAAGGAAGAATCTAAAGGTTATACTGTGTAGGAACCTAAAGAGCAGAGGGCAGCAGAGGATGAGCTGGTTGGATAGTATTACAACTCAATGGACATGAATTTGAGCGAACTGTGGGAGATAGTGGAGGACAGAGGAGCCTGGCGTGCTGCAGTCCGGGTTGCAAAGAGCTGGACTCGACTCGATGACTGAACCACAGCAGGAAAACCTAAAGAGTACTGACTCAAGACCCAACATTTTTCAGTTTAATGAACATTTATTGCACACCAAGTACTAGGCTAGGCTTTAAATAAAGACAGTAAAGACATTCTCGTACCCTTTGTTTCCTCAGTCTAACAGATGAAATGGAGGTGTAGATACATAATTACAAGATGTTATAGTTAATTTTATGTGTTGATTTGGCTGGGTCACAGTGCCTGGATAGTTGGTCAAACCTGACTCTGGATGTTTCTGGAAAGGTGTGTTTTTGTGGGCGAGATTCACATTTAAATTTATGGACTTTGAATGGCACAGATTGCCGTCCACGATGTGGGTTGTTGTTTAGTCACCTAATCATGTCTGACTCTTTTTGCAACTCCAACTCCATGGACTGTAGCCCACCAGGCTCCTCCGTCCATGGGATTTTCTGGGCAAGAATACTGGAGAGGGTCACCATTTCCTTCTCCAGGGCATCTTCCCACCCCAGGGATCAAGCCCACATCTCCTGTATCAGCAGGCTCATTCTTTACCACCGAGCCCCCAGAAAAGCCCCCATAATGTAGGTGGGTCTCATCTGTGTAGTGGACAGTCAACAGAAGAATGAGCTCCTGAGCAAGAAGGAATTCAGCCAGTGGACAGCCTTCAGCACTTGCTCCTCTCCCAGTCCCCTGCCTGCTGGCTCACCTTGTAGATTTTAGACATGCAGCCTTCATGAGTTGTGTAAACCGATTGTTCAAAGTAAATCTCTTGCTCCACACACAGATACACATACTTTCTATTGGTTCTCTTTATCTGACAGTCCCTAACTGATACACCAGATAATCTTTGTAAGCAGAGTGTTCTTTAGTCCTTCAGTCACCTGCTCTCCCCTCTATGGACTTCACCTATTCAGAGTGTGTCTACTGTGGGGTGCTGGCACACAGGCAAAGAGCTAGAAATGTCCGTTTAATTGAACTGCTTTCAAGCAGCTAGCCAGAAGGAGCCCATGTGGCCTGGTTTTCATACTATGTGGTCTGATTTTATGGTCAGGAATTTACAACTTTATAAAAAGTAGAGTACAGAGATGATCAAACTATTCCTCTTTCTGCTCCAATTGTTCTGGATGGAGGGCAGAGGATTCTCTGTGTGAGGGGATGAAGAGAATTGTGCACGTGGACATGGTCAGCACCACTGGGAGGGGGCATGAATGTTGTACAGGGCAGGGCTGGGCCAGGGGTGCACACTAGGTTCTGTGTAATATTATTTCTGAAAGTATTAGGAGGCTGTGTATCTCCAGAGCACCTTATTTGGTAACTCACTGATTTATAGTCTTTTCTCATTAGCCTCCTAACCTTGCCTGAGGGGATCAGTGATAAGCATTATTAACACCTTAGTGGCATCTGGGAACACTAAAATGCAAGGAAGAGGGTGACTTGCCATATATCACACTGCAGACCTGGGAAGGGATGCTGCTGCAGAGAACTATCTTCTCCTGTGTTTATTCTTTGAAGACACTGCTGGGGTCTGAAAGGTTTTTCTTTTGTTCTGTGGGAAATCTCATTGTTGTCATTTGTGGTATGTAAGTAGAGGGCAGAAATCTTCTTAATGAGTGTATAAATGGATGTTCTATTTTTCATTCCTGTAATGGCAAGTCAACCAGTGGAGAACTCTTGACTTGAAATAAAATTAAAAAGGGAGTTTGACAGCTCCTATTATTGTCTTATTTATTGTTCTACTTAGATCATCACATGCAGTACTGCAGGTTCCAAGGAAGCTGAAGAAATTTTAAGCCTCAGCTACAGATGTTTATTGGAGACAAGATGCAAAAACAAAAACAGAAACACACATTTGATTCCTTTAAATGAAGTGTATCATGAAGTATATAATTGCTCTTCAAAATGTTCTCTGTTGCCTCACCAAAAGCATGAGAAACATACTCCCTTTTAGTATTTTAGCTTTTTATCACCTAATCAGCAGGGTCACCTTCAAAAAAACTTGAAAATGTTCTTTTCCTTTTTCTCTTTTATCCCTGAACTCCAGCTCTTGAGACCATCCTACCAAACCATCATTAAGCTTATGAGGAAACTGATTCAGGGAGATGGAGTGACTTGTTATTTATCATTTTTATTTTATTTTGTGTACATGTGTATTTATGACTAAGATAAGGCTGTTTTCCAGCACGATGAAAAGATTCCAAATGCAAAAGCATAATTGTGTTAGCCATGCTTTCTACAACTTTCACTCAAACTTTGCCTGCTACAAATCTGCTAAAGTAAATAAAAAGTAAATTGGTAGAGACTAGTTTTGGACTTGACTACTGTTCTGACTGAACTGATGGTGCAGTTGAATCAAAGCCAATGGTCGGAATGGGCATTAGGGAATACAAAGGCTGGAGTGTGTTTTTCCTTTAGTACGGTTCTTTCAGTATTGAGGGAGTAAAAATGGCTCCATAGCTTCCATCTGTCTTTTCAAACTATTGTCTATGGAGTAAGAACAAGGATTTTGGTGTCAAAGAAACCTACGTTTTAGTTTTCTCTCTTCTATTTCATTTCTGTGTAACTTTGAGGAGGTGGAATAGCTTTTGGTAGAATGGTAACTGCCTTACAGAGTATTGCAGAGATTAAATTGTGCAATAGCTATGAACTTCTTCTGAGGACAGCTTCTATTATCTTGTGATTATTATTGTTAATGATTGTTATTGATATTATGAGTTGTCTCCTTTGATCTCTTCATATAACTTTTCATCCTGTCTTTTTTGGCAAAACCTGAAATGCAGCCTAGAAAAGGGAAATGGTATAGTCAATGAAAAAGCTAGGGGTTAGGGTTTATCCCAGTGGTCGTAATTGGTGTACACAAAATAAAATGATTGATGCTTATTTTCCTCCAGGTAAATGAAAACAATCGTACCAAAAATAATGGAAGCTACCAGTTATTAAGTGCTTATTCGGTGCAATATTCACTATTAAGTGTTTTGTACACATTAGCTCTCTTAGGTCTCATTTTAAACCCTGTAAGTTGTTTTTATTCATCTGGTTTTTTTGGACAAGGGCATTGAGACTCAGAGAAGTAGGTAATTTCCTTTCTTTTTTAAATTTATTTTTTAATTGAAGGATAAATGCTTTACAGAATTTTGTTGTTTTCTGTCAAACCTCAACATGAATCAGTCACAGGTATACATATTTCATTCACTCCCTCTTGAACCTCTCTCCCTTGTCCCTCCCCATCCCACCCCTCTAGATTGGTACAGAGCCCCTGTTTGAGTTCCTGAGACCTACAGCAAATTCCCACTGGCTATCTATTTTACATATAGTAATATAAGTTTCCGTGTTACCCTCTCCATACATCTCATCCTCTCCTCCTCCTCTCATGTCCATAAATCTGTTTTCTATGTCTGTTTCTCCATTCAGTTCAGGTCAGTTGCTCAGTCGTGTCTGGCTCTTTCTGACCTCATCAATTGCAGCACGCCAGGCCTCCCTGTCCATCACCAACTCCTGGAGTTCACTCAAACTCACGTCCATCGAGTTGGTGATGCCATCCAGCCATCTCATCCTCTCTCATCCTCTTGTCTTCCCACCCTCAATCTTTCCCAGCATCAGGGTCTTTTCAAATGAGTCAGCTCTTCACATAAGGTGGCCAAAGTATTGGAGTTTCAGCTTCAACATCAGTTCTTTCAATGAACACCCAGGACTGATCTCCTTTAGTATGGACCGGTTGGATCTCCTAGCAGTCCAAGGTACTCTCAAGAGTCTTCTCCAATACCACAGTTCAAAAGCATCAATTCTTCGGTGCTCAGCTTTCTTTATAATCCAACTCTCACATCCATACATGACCACAGGAAAAACCATAGCCTTGACTAGACGAACCTTTGTTGGCAAAGTAATATCTCTGCTTTTTAATATGCTGTCTAGGTTGGTCATAATTTTCCTTCCAACGAATAAGCATCTTTTAATTTCATGGCTGCAATCACCATCTGCAGTGATTTTGGAGCCCAGAAAAATAAAGTCAGCCACTGTTTCCAATGTTTCCCCATCTATTTGCCATAAAGTGATGGAACCAGATGCCATGATCTTCGTTTTCTGAATGTTGAGCTTTAAGCCAACTTTTTCATTCTCCTCTTTCACCTTCATCAAGAGGTTCTTTAGTTCTTCACTTTCTGCCACAAGGGTGGTCTCATCTGCATATCTGAGGTAATTGATATCTCTCCCAGCAATCTTGATTCCAGCTTGTGCTTCCTCCAGCCCAGTGTTTCTCATGATGTACTCTGCATATAAGTTAAATAAGCAGGGTGACAATATACAGCCTTGACATACTCCTTTTCCTATTTGGAACCAGTCTGTTGTTCCATGTCCAGTTCTAACTGTTGCTTCCTGACCTGCATACAGGTTTCTCAAGAGGCAGGTCAGGTGGCCTGGTATTCCCATCTCTTTCAGAATTTTCCACAGTTTATTGTTATCCACACACTCAAAGGCTTTGGCATAGTCAATAAGGCACAAATAGATGTTTTTCTGGCAGTCTCTTTTTCAATGATCCAGCAGATGTTGGAAATTTGATCTCTGATTCCTCTGCTTTTTCTAAAACCAGCCTGAACATCTGGAAGTTCAAGTTTCATGTATTGCTGAAGCCTGGCTTGGAGAATTTTGAGCATTACTTTACTAGCATGTGGGATGAGTGCAATTGTGTGGTAGTTTGAGATTCTTTGGCATTGCCTTTCTTTGGGATTGGAATGAAAACTGACCTCTTCCAGTCCTGTGGCCACTGCTGAGTTTTCCAAATTTGCTGGCATATTGAGTGCAGCACTTTCACAGCATCATCTTTCAGGATTTGAAATAGCTCCACTGGAATTCCATCACCTCCACTAGCTTTGTTCGTAGTGATGCTTTCTAAGGCCCCCTTGACTTCACATTCCAGGATGTCTGGCTCTAGGTGAGTGATCACACCATCGTGATTATCTTGTTCGTGAAGATCTTTTCTGTACAGTTCTTTGTGTATTCTCTCCACCTCTGCTTAATAGCCTCTGCTTCTGTTAGGTACATTACATTTCTGTCCTTTATTGAGCCCCATCTTTGCATGAAATATTCCCTTGGTATCTCTAATTTTCTTGAAGAGATCTCTAGTCTTTCCCATTCTATTGTTTTCCTCTATTTCTTTGCATTGATCGCTGAGGGAGGCTTTCTTATCTCTTCTTGCTATTCTTTGGAACTCTGCATTCAAATGGGTATATCTTTCCTTTTCTCCGTTGCTTTTCACTTCCCTTGTTTTCACAGCTATTTGTAAGGCCTCCTCAGACAGTCATTTTGGTTTTTTTTTTTGCATTTCTTTTTCTTGGGGATGGTCTTAATTCCTGTACAATGTCACGAACCTCCATCCATAATTCATCAGGCACTCTGTCTATCAGATCTAGGCCCTTAAATTTACTTCTCCCTTCCACTGTATAGTCATAAGGCATTTGATTTAGGTCATACCTAATGGTCTAGTGATTTTCTCCACTTTTTTCAATTTAAGCCTGAGTTCATGATCTGAGCCACAGTCTGCTCCCGGTCTTATTTTTTGCTCACTGTATAGAGCTTCTCCATCTTTGGCTGCAAAGAATATAATCAATCTGATTTCAGTGTCAACCATCTAGTGATGTCCATATGTAGAGTCTTCCTTGTGTTGTTGGAAGAGGGTGTTTGCTATGACCAGTGTGTTCTCTTGGCAGATCTCTATTAGCCTTTGCCCTGCTTCATTCTGTACTCCAAGGCCAAATTTGTGTTATTCTAGGTGTTTCTTCCTACTTTTGCATTCCAGTCCCCTATAATGAAAAGGACATCTTTTTTGGGTGTTAGTTCTAGAAGGTCTTGTAGGTATTCATAGAACTGTTCAACTTCAGCTTCTTCAGCGTTACTGGTTGGGGCATAAACTTGGATTACTGTAATATTGACGTTTTGCTTTGGAAACGAACAGAGATCATTCTGTTGTTTTTAAGATTGCATCCAAGTAGTGCATTTTGGACTCTTTTGTTGACCATGATGGCTACGCCATTTCTTCTAAGGGATTCCTGCCCACAGTAGTAGATATAATGGTCATCTGAGTTATATTCACCCATTCCAGTCCATCTTACTTTGCTGATTCCTCGAATGTTGATGTTCACTCTTGCCATCTCCTGTTTGACCACTTCCAATTTGCCTTGATTCATGGACCTAACATTCCAGGTTCCTATGCAATATTGCTATTTACAGTTCGAACCTTGCTTCTATCACCAGTCACATCCACAGCTGGGTATTGTTTTTGCTTTGGCTCCATCCCTTCATTCTTTCTGGAATGAAGAAAGAAATTTCCCCACTGATCTCCAGTAGCATATTGGGCACCTATCGACCTGAGGAGTTCATCTTTCAGTGTCCTATCTTTTTGCCTTTTCATACTGTCCCTGGCGGCTACACAGCACACGAGTGCGGCTGAGAGGAGCTACCCCAAATCCAAAATAAGGAGCAGCGGCTGCTCTTAGCTGGAGCAGCTGTGAAGAGAGACCCCACATCCAAGGTAAGAGAAACCCAAGTAAGACGGTAGGCACTGAGAGGGGATCAGAGGGCAGACAGACTGAAACTACAATCACAGACAACTAGCCAATCTGATCACATGGACCACAGCCTTGTCTAACTCAATGAAACTGGGCCATGCTGTGTGGGGCCACCCAAGATGGACGGGTCATGGTGGAGAGGTCTGACAGAATGTGGTCCACTGGAGAAGGGAATGGCAAACCACTTCAGTATTCTTGCCTTGAGAACCCCATGAACAGTATGAACAGTTTCTCCATTGCTTCCCTGTAAATAAATTATTCAGTACCATCTTTCTAGATTCTGTATATATGTGTTAATATACAATATTTATCTTTCTCTTTCTGACTCACTTTACTCTTTATAAATAGGCTCTAGGTTCATCCACCTCATTAGAACTGACTCAAATGCGTTCCTTTTTATGGCTGAGTAATATTCAACTGTTTATATATACCACAATTTCTTTATCCTTTCATCTGTTGATGGATATCTAGGTTGCCTCCATGTTATAGCTATTGTAAATAGTGCTGTAATGAACACTGGGATACATGTATCTTTTTCAGTTTTGGGTTCCTCAGGGTATATGCCTAGGAGTGGGATTGCTTGGTCATATGGTGGTTTTATTCCTAGTTTTTTAAGGAATTTCCATACCATCTTTCATAGTGACTGTATCAATTTACATTTCCACCAGTAGTGCAAGAGGATTCCCTTTTTTCCACACTCTCTCCAGCATTTATTTGTAGACTTTTTGATGATGGCCATTCTGACCAGTATGAGGTGATATCTCTTTGTAGTTTTGATTTGCATTTCTCTAATAATGAGTGATATTGAGCATGTTTTCATGTGTTTGTTAGTCATCTGTATGTCTTCTTTGGAGAGATGTGGGTGTTTTTCCCACTTTTTGATTTGGTTGTTTGTTTTTTCTGGTATTGAGTTATATGAGCTGCTTATATGTTTTAGAAAATAATCCTATGTCAGTTGTTTCATTTGCTATAATTTTCTCCCATTCTGAGGGTTGTCTTTTCACCTTGCTTATAGTTTCCTTTGCTGTGCAAAAGCTGTTAAATTTAATTAGGTCCCACTTGTTTACTTTTGTTTTTATTTCCATTACTTTTGGAGGTGGGTCATAGAGGATCATGATTTGATTTATGTCATTGAGTGTTCTGCCTATGTTTTCCTCTAAGAGTTTTACAGTTTCTGGTCTTACATTTAGGTCTTTAATCCATTTTGACTTTATGTTTGTGTATGGTGGTAGGAAGTGTTCTAATTTCATTCTTTTCCACATAGCTATCCAGTTTTCCCAGCACCACTTATTGAAGAGGCTGTTCTTGCCCCATTGTATATTCTTGCTTCCTTTGTCAAAAATAAGGTACCCATGGGTGCATGGGTTTATTTCTGGTAATTTTCTTAATGTGAATTAAGTAGCTAATTTCAGAGTTTGTATTCAAACACAGACATAACTGATCTTCATTTTTCAAAGAGCCTTAATCATCATCATGTGGAATATAGAACAGAAAAATGATATTGAAAATTTATAAAGCTTGAACCATGACATGCTCAACTGCAATGACAATCACAACTTTTTGTGAGTCTTGGACATGCAGCCTCCTTTACTGATAGGTATTAAATGTAACATACATATAGCCAATGAAATTTTGTGTGCAGAACTTATAAAACACTATTACAAACAAAAATAAAATTGCACAACCTGAAAAATAGGCGAAAGATATTATTAGTTAGAATTACATTTGGCTTCAAGTGGCACAAAGTCTCAAAAGAGTAGAAATTTATTTTTTCCCACATAAATGGTGACAAGGTATTTAGTCAAGGTTATTAGTAATTCAAAAGCTGATTGGCATTTACATCATATAATAACAATAAAACTGTTTTAAAATACATAAGAATGACAAATAACAAAAGTAAGCCAGTGGGTCCCACCACACAGAGAAGCCCAGGAATATGTGGAAGCAGACGACATAGTGACCTCAGTTTTACTTACTATATTTTCTTTCCTTAGCTAGTCGGTAGGTGAAACTCCATTTTATTTTCCTTATACTTATATGTGACAGAACTATTTCATAATACTAAAAAGGATGGGGGGGTGGGTAACTTCAGGAAAATCATTAGGAGGATGAGAGAAATAGGAAAAGGAGGAAAAGAATGACCCACCTATCTAACTACCAGCATATCTACTCAGAATAAACCCCACAGTTATTGAAAAGGTGAGCTCAGGGAGAGGATAAATCTTTGTTTCTCTTTTCCTGTTTGAGAATGATAGACTCTTGCTTCTGCTTATTCTTAAGCTGCAAAGGGGTAATTATAACACTAATGCCATATTGGAGATTTTTAACGTGCTGTGTTCCACAAGGCAATATCCAATAGTTGATAATTTGGTTACTGTATGTGATAGCTGCTCTCCCTTCTTGGGGAGGGGTTGATTTTAAATGGGTAGGGTTGTTGTTCGGTTGTTATATTGAGAGGAGAGCGATGCTGTCATTTAGTAAGTAATGACCAAGGAAACTCTATGTGCTACAGTTCAGCATTGCAAAAAATGCCAGCAAGCTCCTTGGGTGGGGGAGAGGGAGGAGGGGGCAGGGGTAGAGATTCTGGTAGAACTACCCTTGATCTGATGCAAGAGGGGCATGTATGTAGGCATCCGTGTGTATGAACCAGAAGGTTTTTTTATCACCTTGGAACTTTATTTTCTACCAGAATAACAGGAATATAAAGGAATAAAGGAAAAACCCCATAAACTCAAGGGAATTATTACACTCCCTTCTACACTAAAGATGTGTAACACTAAATTTGTACACAAAGTCTGTGTGTTTACTTTGACTTCGTTTACTCTGACTTCTTCGTCTAGCCCATAAGCTTGTATTTTCTAGACAGCTAGTTTTCACTCCCCCTTATTCAAAAAAAAAGTTAAAAACAGGAAAAAAAAAAAAAAAACAGTCCTCAAGACTATCCACATAAATAATAAATTTATTGAAACCATGTAGATTTGACTGTATTAACCCCTCCATGAATCCTTTAGTTTTTCTACCTTGTATTTTCATTTTTCTACCGTTTCTTTTTATGTAACAAATGATCTTGTAATACTAACATTTAGAACAAGTGTTTAAAAAACACTCTGAAATAAAGAGGAGATATTTGAATTGGAAACTTTATCTCCTAAGTGTTGCCTGCAACTGAGATCTCTATGGTCAAAGCGTCTATTATTGATGCTGGAGAACTTAAATCTGCAGAAAGAGCAATTTACATTCATTGTGGCTGCTACCAGAGTGGCTGATTCTTAAATTATTTATGCAAAGAAGCAAATTGTTCTGTTCTCTTTTTGAAATTATGCCAATTGCATGCTTAACAAGGGTAAACTTCTCACTGAAAATTCAACTTCTTTTTCAAGCTCGTATTTTTTAATCTTGTCACTAACTGTTCACACTGAGGAAGATGAATCATGAGTGCAGAGCACAAAGCTTTACCCAGACTCTTGAGAGAGTAATAACTAGAAGCTGTGATAGCAGATTCTATAAGCAAAAATCTAACAGGTTTATGCTTGGCTGGTAGGCCCATTAATGTTTCTTGAAGTTATACTGCTGAATAAACAAGTTTGGGGCATTATTATTATTTTTTTCTCAGCAGAATACATTCAGTCAAAAAACTGGAGGCTAAATGATTATGGTCCAAAATCTGCTTGCTATAAAGCTAATGAACTTTATGTGCCAAAGAAAACTCAGACATATCAGAGTTGGGATTTGGTTTACTAAAGAAATAGAAAGGAACTTAGCCCAAGTGGTTTATAAGAGACGTAAAACTTTAGAAAATTGAAATTATTTTGGACATTTATCACCAAGCCCAAAGCAAACCAATACACCAAAAATTTTCTATATGCTAAGTATTATGCCCAGGGCTTTTTACATAAATAGTCTCATTTATTATTAGCAATCCTCTTTGTGGTAGGTATAATTGTCCAGACTCAGGAGAGATGGCTCAGTCATAGCTAACAATTAATTGATCATGGAGCAGTAAATGGATCTCTGAAGTTTTATTTTGGTATAGTGGACCTCTGATACATAGGTTGAGAAATGCTCATTTCTGTGGGTTTCTGCAGTATAAGAAAGAAGTATAATATCTTTAAAAAATTTTCTTAGTATCATTAACAGGATATCAATTGGTCCCAACAGGTACTTTATTTGGTGACTCAAGCTGGAAGTGTGGCTAGTGCTTTACCATAAATTGCAAAATCTCTCAGCAACATAATTTTGTCTAAGTTCACATCAGGAAACAATTCTCTCAAGAGAAAATAACCAGAATTAGTTTCCCTGGGTATGAATGAGCAGGCCTTACCTCGTTTTTTCTTCTTGTTCTCTTCCTCTGTCAGCACCAAGCTGTTTTTATTTTAGTGGTTTTCAAGTACATTTAAAGAAAGTGAAGTTGCTCAGTTATGTCTGACTCCTTGCAACCCCATGGACTGTAGCCTCTTCCATCCATGGGATATTCCAGGCAAATACTGGAGTGGGGTGCCATTTCTTTCTCCAGGAGATCTTCCTGATCTAGGGATTGAACCCAGGTCTCTTGCACTGCAGGCAGACTCTTTACCATCTGGGCCACCAGGCAAGCCCAAGCTATACCCAAACTACCTACTTCCATCCTTCTATTTTCTTTGTTTCCCTCTGAATATTCTAGGCCACATTTGCTACATTTATTCTGTATTTAAATTGAATTTTTCTTGTTTTAAACACACATAAAAAATATACCTTAGGTTTATGATCGATATTGTATTAAATTAATATAAAATTTGGGGGAGAATTGGCTTTTGTTTTTACTGTAGACCTTCTCATCTAAGAACATATTTCCATTTGTTCAATGTTGTATCTCATTTTTCAGTAAGATTTTCTAGTTTTTTTCGCTCTTGCAAATTGAACATTTAATACCATTTTCATTTTTTAACCAGCTATTGCATTAGGAATATATTTTATTAATGTATATACCATCATCTTTATTATCTTGTTTAATATTGTACTTTTGCTGGAGACTCAGGAATATAGAACAAGGAAAGATTTACTGAGGGGACTAATCTAAGCTTTGAGATATCATATATGAAAGAGGAAGGATCTCCTTTCAATAAAATAAGGAGATTTTGGTCAAGAGTGTTACATGTTTTCAAAAAGTGAAGGAAATTGAGGATTTAGAATATAGGAAAAGACTTGGACAACCAGAGCAAAGTTTCCATAATGTATCAAATTGCATGTGTTAAACAGTAGATTCTTTTAAAACATTTCTGCAGGAATTCTTAAAGTGAAATGTGAAGATACAGAATGGCGGCTGGAAAGTGAGCAATATCAAATACAGGATTTTCTTTTGGTGACATGTTCTTAAGCAGAAGAGAATAAATCTATGGAGAGATCAGCCTGAAGATCAAGATGAGAGGGAATAATTGGGAAAGCAAATGCTTGAAGGGCAAATTGTTGGGCAAAATTTCTGTCATTTTCTTCTTGACGATGCAGGATACAGGAAGCTTGGGGCTGGTGCACTGGATGACCCAGAGGGATGGTATGGGGAGGGAGGTGGGAGGGGGGTTCAGGATTGGGAACACGTGTACACCTGTGGTAGATTCATGTTGATGTATGGCAAAACCAATACAATATTGTAAAGTAATTAGCCTCTAATTAAAATAAATAAATTTTAAAAAATTTAGTTAAAAAAATAATTGATGTTAGGTGTAGCATGTGATACCACCGTCTTACTTAGTCCAACCTGTATATGATCTGACCTCAATATTAAACTTGATTCTTCCAGTTGGAGAATGCTTCAGTCATATTAGAGTCTTATATTAGTTCATTGATTATCACTTGACCTATTCAAATTGATTTCAATAGTGTTTTTCAAGAAAAAAAATAATGCAGGTAATTATCTGAGAAATAATTATTTCTCAGATTTAGAATGCCAAATTATACATTGATCATATTTGCATTTTCTAATAAGTTGTTTTTAGTCACATGGGAGATTTCACTTCAACTTCACACCATCATCTTCACTTAAATGAGGTTTCTTGGTTGCCAGGAAGTGCTCTAGTGCATTTCCATGTACTATCTCTTTGAAGTTTCAAAGCAATACCATGATAAAGATAATATGACTCTGCTTGTCTGACAGGAAAACTGAAATACAGAAAAGCTAAGTCAGGTGGCCAAATTTTCATAACTAGTAAGTAGCAGAGCAGGTATCTGGTCTGCTGAAGTTTCAGTTCTAGTTTCACCAATCTACATTTAACCAATATAATTATTGCCTCATTTCAACTTCTAAAATGTAATAAAATGTAAAATGTAAACCTAAAGCATAAAGATAGCAAAAGAAAGAATTTGCATGGTAAAATGGGGCAAACATATTTAGAGTTCCAGAGAAGGATGGAATATTGTTCACTAAATACAGACATAGTGCATGAATAGCTCCCCAGTTCATGTTTTTCTTGTGGAAGGTCTTTTAATTTGGAATGATGACTTCATAGAGTGTATGATGTATTTTGGCCAATGGAAAACTGAGGTTTACATATCTAAAACTCTACACAACATTGTAACACAACAATGTGTGGGCATCAAATAGAATGGTCTTGTATTCCAATTTTTCTTCCCATAGAGTTCTGGTTCCATGATGTCCCCATCCTATGAGGGAATTGTTTGTCTCAGCCCTTCTGAATGCAGGAGTGGTCTTGCAACTTTATCCAGCCAATGAAATATGGGTGTAAATGACCTGAGTAAATTTCAGGCAGAAGCTTTAAGGGCCTGTGGTAGTTTTCCATGTTTTGTTTTTCTCTGTCAAAAATTATCAATATTCCAGATAGAGTCCTGAGTTCTGGAAAGAGGCAACACGCAGGTGAACCTTAAAATTCCTGATAGGTACATAGGTTCAGTAAAAATTGACCTTTGCTATCATAATTCACTGAGATTTTAGACTGCATGTTTTCTGAATTATTCTAGCTGATTCTGATAATAGAGTTATAATTGGTTGATGTAATTGTTTAAAGTTAAAATTACTTTTTTGTGTCATTACTGACAATATTTTGGAGATGAGTGTAACTTAACTGACCCAGTTTCTGGGTGTACTTAAGTTTCTCTTCAGACTATTAAACTGGTTTTAAACCCACAATCAATATTGTCAAGATGATGAAATATCCCGAAGGGGCATGTTTATGTCATTTTTCACTTCTAGTGTCATACAGTCTTAGTCTACCAAAGAGACTTTAGATTGATCTGCTTCATTTCCACGTTTGTTTCTGGTATGAGATAAAAATTCATAGTTGATAAAGTTTTGTATAAAAATATGAGTACATTCGCACATCTTGTTTTCCTCTCTAACCTAAGTTGTCTCACTTTATTTCCCGCAGCAAAATTTTTCAGTGAATAAATAAACTAGAACCAGTGTGCTTAGGCATGAACTTTCTGTCATCTCTGGGCAATTAACAATACTTTGATCACTAGCTCTTTCCACGTTGTTAAGAGGAATCATCATATCTCCATTATAGTAAAGTCTGTTGCTATTAACTTTTGAACAAGTACCAAGAATTCCCCATTTGAAAAACACTTTGATAGCAAGTTATTGCCAATTCCAAATGCCTTCCCCTTATTTATACTTCTGACTTAATGTTCAAATTTTAAACTGTCTTTATTTTCTCCGACTTAAAATGTGTGGATGAATACATATTGACTAACAGTTCACATACCCCACCCTGACACCCTGAAGAATTGCCTACCTTTGTGTTGCCTAACATGGACTCCCAAGAGACTTTTGCATAGGCTGAAGAGATGAAATTTCCTACTTCAAAAACACCAATGTGGGTGAAAATCTACCGGAACATTTTAGGACCATCAGTTTTTTGTTCTTTTTTTTCTTTCTCTGGTGAGGTTTCACTGGGGCCCCTGCTGCAACAGTAAAGAGTGAGAACAAACAACAAAATCCCTTGTTTTGCTTACTCCCTGAGTAGAGAGTGAGCATGTAGCTTAGATGGGGTTGGAGTAGGAGTGTGTCCAAGGGTCCGTCAGAAAGGGTGGCTCAGTATGGTTTGTCCACCCCTCTGGTGGTGTGGAGTGCAGGGAACATGTTCAGCACCCTGCTTTACACCTGATTCTTTAGAAGTGGCAGTAGGCATGTTTTGGGGTTTTGTGGGGTTTTTTGGTATCTTTTTAGGACCATCAGCTTAAGGCCATTTAGGATATGTGTTTTGATTTATACTTTAGGTCCGGTAAGATGGTGATGGAAACTTCTGATTGATAAATGGAGTGGCAGAAACAGACTTTCAATCTGAGGATCTTATTCTTACTAACACCCTACACTCTATGCTATTTCTTATCCTTATTTTTACACATTGTAAGTAAATAACATGTATTCTATAAGCAATTTCTTTTCATTTTGAACAACCATAAAATAGTAGAGCTAGAAGCGTTAGTGCTTATCTGGTTGAATCCCCTCTAAAATGAGACACTGAAGGACTTGTCAAGTATCTCATAGCTAATTAAAGGCCTGATTCTTACCAGTGCTCTTTCTCCTCTATGATGAATCCATGTTCCTGTGTCTGCTAAAATAATTAGGAATAATGAATTATTGTTTGCATTATGGATAGGTGCTAGAGGAGCATTTTGAAGTGAAATATACAGGGAAACAGGAAATTTGTTATTACTTTTGATTTTCAATGAGAAAATGACAGCATCTCATGTGTATGCAAATACAGCATGAGAGGGACAGAGAGACAGGTCCAGAGGCACAGAATTTGTCTCTTGGTTACAAAACCACAGTGACTTTTAGAGAGAAAACATAAACTGACCTGAAAATATCTATACTTAAACCTGCCTTTCCCAAAATGTTCAGTTCAGTTCAGTCGCTCAGTCGTGTCCGACTCTTTGCGACCCCATGAATCGCAGCACGCCAGGCCTCCCTGTCCATCACCAACTCCCAGAGTACACTCAAACTCACGTCCATTGAGTTGGTGATGCCATCCAGCCATCTCATCCTCTGTCGTCCCCTTTTCCTCCTGCCCCCAATCCCTCCCAGCATCAGAGTCTTTTCCAATGAGGCAACTCTTCGCAAAATGTTAGGATGTAACAAATTATAAAGAAGCAACTTGGTTTAGATATGTCTTGTATAACCAGAAAGAGTAATGACCAGGAACACTTAAATCTATCTCCAGATCCATAGTATATATATTTTTAAGACCAGCATACAAAACAATAGCAATTCTTGAATTTGGGATGGGTCTAGACTTATTGTACAGTGCTATTTTCCTCATGTGAACACATGACTAAATGGCCCCTCCTAGACAGTTCTTGTAAATTGGTGTATTTCCTAACTTCTAACACTGCAGTAAAAATATACACTTGATGTACTTCCAGGGCCCTTGAGAGGTCAGGATGAGCTAACAACCAAGGTGGTTATGAGAAAGGTAAAAATACATGTAAACTTTAAACTGATGTATTGTAAATATGAAGCAGTTTATTGCTTCCATAAGAACCCACAGTGGTTCTGCCAGGAGTAGAAAGTGAAAATGGCAGGTTGTTTGTAGATTATCTCAGTAAAGGCAATTTTTATATACTGCATAGCCCTTGACAAGAAAGCTCAGACCTATCTCTGGCATATGCTATGAGTATTTCATTATGTATTTTATATATATTTCTTATAAAAGATTTCAGTGTGGCAAGACAAAAACCTAAAGCCTCACTAGTTAAATTTAATAAAGAAACACTTCTTATTCATGTGAAGCCTCATTATTATCTACTGCAAACTGAAGAGATTTAAAATAAAAATTGGTGCCCTTTCAAGGTAGAAGTTGGGGATAACATTTGTGGCCATTTTTTATAAGATTATGCTGATGAATATTGTGGTTGGCTGTGAACCTGTTTGCAGGTTCAAATGCTGCTTTAATAATTTATTTTTGATTGTTTTTGCTTTGATTATTAATAACCTCACTTAGTTGTGAATGTTTGTATTTTATAACATGGTATATAGTGAAGTACAGAAAGCCTGGTGTGCTTCAGTTCAGGGGTGCAAACAGTTGGACGCAACTTAGTGACTGAACAATAAGCATCAATACCATCTACTTATTAAATTAGGAAAATGTTTGGATAAGATCTTATAAACTTTTATGATGCTTTTTTGAAATATGTTAATGAGACCAAAGCAATTTGATAGCAAACCTTATGATATGAAAAACATAAATTCTTCCAGTTGCTGCTGCTGCTGCTATGTCACTTCAGTCGTGTCTGACTCTGTGCGACCCCATAGACGGCAGCCCATCAGGCTCTGCTGTCCCTGGGATTCTCCAGGCAAGAACACTGGATTGGGTTGCCATTTCCTTCTCCAGTGCATGAAAGTGAAAAGGGAAAGTGAACTTGCTCAGTCGTGTCCGACTGTTAGCGACCCCATGGACTGCAGCCTACCAGGCTCCTCCGTCCATGGGATTTTCCAGGCAAGAGTACTGGACTGGGTTGCCATTTCCCAAAAATGTATTATTTTTTCCGTTTCTACAAGACGCTGATTTGTATGTTAGAAACTTCTATATATCTTGGTTATAGCATTTAGAACAGGCATATAAAAATTGAAATTGGTATTTTCTGCATAGAATATAATACATATTAAAGTTTTCAACTATGCAAAATGTGACTTATTAAACCATGTTAGTTTTCATAAAGTAGATGGATATATAATGTATATGATCAGATCAGATCAGTCGCTCAGTCGTGTCCGACTCTTTGCGACCCCATGAATCACAGCAGGCCAGGCCTCCCTGTCTATCACCAACTCCCGGAGTTCACTCAGACTCACGTCCATCAAGTCAGTGATGCCATCCGGCCATCTCATCCTCTGTCGTCCCCTTCTCCTCTTGCCCCCAATCCCTCCCAGCATCAGAGTCTTTTCCAATGAGTTAACTCTTTGCATGAGGTGGCCAAAGTACTGGAGTTTCAGCTTCAGCATCATTCCTTCCAAAGAAATGCCAGGGCTGATCTCCTTTAGAATGGACTGGTTGGATCTCCTTGCAGTCCAAAGGACTCTCAAGAGTCTTCTCCAACACCACAGTTCAAAAGCATCAATTCTTCAGTGCTCAGCCTTCTTCACAGTCCAACTCTCACATCCATACATGACCACAGGAAAAACCATAGCCTTGACTAGACGAACCTTTGTTGGCAAAGTAATGTCTCTGCTTTTGAATATGTTATCTAGGTTGGTCATAACTTTCCTTCCAAGGAGTAAGCGTCTTTTAATTTCATGGCTGCAGTCACCATCTGCAGTGATTTTGGAGCCCAGAAAAATAAAGTCTGACACATTTCCACTGTTTCCCCATCTATTTCCCATGAAGTGATGGGACAGGATGCCATGATCTTCGTTTTCTGAATGCTGAGTTTTAAGCCAACTTTTTCTCTCTCCACTTTTACTTTCATCAAGAGGCTTTTTAGTTCCTCTTCACTTTCTGCCATAAGGGTGGTGTCATCTGCATATCTGAGATTATTAATATTTCTCCTGGCAATCTTGATTCCAGTTTGTGTTTCTTCCAGTCCAGCGTTTCTCATGATGTACTCTGCATATAAGTTAAATAAGCATGGTGACAATATACAGCCTTGACATACTCCTTTTCCTATTTGGAACCAGTCTGTTGTTCCATGTCCAGTTCTAACTGTTGCTTCCTGACCTGCACACAAATTTCTCAAGAGGCAGATCAGGTGGTCTGGTATTCCCATCTCTTTCAGAATTTTCCACAGTTTATTGTGATCCACACAGTCAAAGGCTTTGGCATAGTCAATAAAGGAGAAATAGATGTTTTTCTGGAACTCTTTTGCTTTTTCCATGATCCAGCAGATGTTGGCAATTTGATCTATGGTTCCTTTGCCTTTTCTAAAACCAGCTTGAACATCAGGAAGTTCACGGTTCACATATTGCTGAAGCCTGGCTTAGAGAATTTTGAGCATTACTTTACTAGCGTGTGAGATGAGTGCAATTGTGTGGTAGTTTGAGCATTCTTTGGCATTGCCTTTCTTTGAGATTGGAATGAAAACTGATCTTTTCCAGTCCTGTGGCCACTGCTGAGTTTTCCAAATTTGCTGGCATATTGAGTGCAGCATTTGCACAGCATCATCTTTCAGGATTGGAATAGCTCAACTGGTATTCCGTCACCTCCACTAGCTTTGTTCATGGTGACGCTTTCTAAGGCCCACTTGACTTCACATTCCAGGATGTCTGGCTCTAGGTTTGTGATCACACCATCGTGATTATCTGGGTCATGAAGATCTTTTTTAGTACAGTTCTTTCGTGTATTCTTGCCATCTCTTCTTAATATCTTGTGCTTCTGTTAGGTCCATACCATTTCTGTCCTTTATCGAGCCCATCTTTGCATGAAATATTGCCTTGGTATCTCTGATTTTCTTGAAGAGATCTCTAGTCTTTCCCATTCTGTTGTTTTCCACTATTTCTTTGCATTGATCGCTGAAGAAGGCTTTCTTATCTCTCCTTGCTATTCTTTGGAACTCTGCATTCAGATGCTTATATCTTTCCTTTTCTCCTTTGCTTTTCTTTTCACAGTTATTTGTAAGGCCTTCCCAGACAGCCATTTTGCTTTTTTGCATTTCTTTTCTATGGAAATGGTCTTGATCCCTGTCTCCTATACAGTGTCTTGAACCTCATTCCATACTTCATCAGGCACTCTATCTATCAGATCTAGTCCCTTAAATATATTTCTCACTTCCACTGTATAATCATAAGGGATTTGATTTAGGTCATACCTGAATGGTCTAGTGGTTTTCCCTACTTTCTTCAATTTAAGTCTGAATTTGGCAATAAGGAGTTCATGGTCTGAGCCACAGTCAGCTCCTGGTCTTGTTTTTGCTGACTGTATAGAGCTTCTCCATCTTTGGCTGCAAAGAATATAATCAATCTGATTTCGGTGTTGACCATCTGGTGATGTCCATGTATAGAGTCTTCTCCTGTGTTGTTGGAAGAGGGTGTTTGTTATGACCAGTGCATTTTCTTGGCAAAACTCTATTAGCCTTCATTCCGTATTCCAAGGCCAAATTTGCCTGATACTCCAGGTGTTTCTTGACTTCCTACTTTTGCATTCCAGTCCCCTATAATGAAAAGGACATCTTTTTTGGATGTTAGTTCTAAAAGGTCTTGTAGGTCTTCATAGAACCATTCAACTTCAGCTTCTTCAGTGTTACTAGTTGGGGCACAGACTTGGATTACTGTGATATTGAATGGTTTGCCTTGGAAACGAACAGAGATCATTCTGTCATTTTTAAGATTGCATCCAAGTACAGCACTTTGGACTCTTCTGTTGACCACGATGGCTACTCCATTTCTTCTGAGGGATTCCTGCCCGCAGTAGGAGATATAATGGTCATTTGAGTTAAATTCACCCATTCCAATCCATTTCAGTTCGCTGATTCATAGAATGTCGACATTCACCCTTGCCATCTCTTGTTTGACCACTTCCAATTTGCCTTGATTCATGGACCTGACATTCCAGATTCCTATGCAATATTGCTTTTTACAGCATTGGAACTTGCTTCTATCACCAGTCACATCCACAGCTGGGTATTCTTTTTGCTTTGGCTCCATCCCTTCATTCTTTCTGGAGTTATTTCTCCACTGATCTCCAGTAGCATATTGGATAATGTATATGATAGGTATATATATATATATGCTATGCTAAGTCACTTCAGTCGTATCCGACTCTGTGCGACCCCATAGACGGCAGCCCACCCAGGCTCCCCCGTCCCTGGGATTCTCCAGGCAAGAACACCAGAGTGGGTTGCCATTTCCTTCTCCAATGCATGAAAGTGAAAAGGGAAAGTGAAGTCGCTCAGTCGTGTCCGACTCCTAGCTCCCCCATGGACTGCAGCCACCAGGCTCTCCGTCCATGGGATTTTCCAGGCAAGAGTACTGGAGTGGGGTGCCATTGCCTTCTCCGATATATATATATACACACACACACACATATATATATATATATACATTGGATAATGTATGATAGGTATATATAAATTGTGGGTACTATTTTTATTAGGACGTTCCAAGTTATTTTTTTATAATTAGAGCTAATAATTAAATATGCATTATATGTATTCATTCTCTCTACACCCATATACACACAGTAGTATAATAAAAAAGTTCTTCAGCTTTTAGCAGTTTGTTATTAACTGCTGTTTATTTTCTTTATTCCTTGATCCACATATCTACTTGTTCAAACACTAATTCATTTATTCATTCCATATGTATTTATTAAACATGGATATTTGCTCTAAAATTTCTAAGGTTCTCTTATTTTTATTCTACTGAATTTTTTAGTTAAAATTTTTTGCTCATTGTCTGTATTATGTCTATTCATATCTGTATCATTTCCAAATTGTGCTTATGAGTTGTCATTTAGATGACATTGCATCTTCATATTTTCGTTTTCTGCTGGATTCTGGCAAGAAAGGTTTTTACTAGCCGTGGGTTGGTAGAATCACACTCAATTAAAAATTTAGTTATCAGTCTGAAGTGAAATATGAAAACTCAAGATACATAGCATGCCTCCACTGTGTTCTAGGGCAACTTCCTATTGGATCTTACTACCAAACTCATTTCACAGTTTAATCTAGTATTTTTTGCTGATTAGTCACTCAGTTGTATTCAATTCTTTGCAACACCATGGACTGTAGCCCTCCAGGCTCCTCTGTCCATGGGATTTTCCAGGCAAGAATACCAGAGTGGGTTGCCATTTCCTACTCCAGGGGATCTTCCTGACCTAGGGATCAAACCTTTTTCTCCTGCTTGAGCAGGCAGATTCTTTACCAGTGCACCACCAGAGAAGCCCCTAATCTAGTATTAAAGTCTGTCATAAAAAAATATAAATTTTAAAATCACATTCATATATGCAGTAGTCCACAAAAGACATTATATGTCTATGTAATATTCTGTTCCAATTATTCTTACAGCTTTTGGTTTGAATGAAAGCGAAAGTCACTCAGTTGTGTACGACTCTTTGTGACCCCATGGACTGTACAGTCAATGGAATTCTCTAGTCATGTTTTATAATGCCCTGAAAATTTTTTAATGACAATTTGTTTGTTATCAAGATTATTCAACACAGGCCACTCCCACTGCCTCTCCCCTTTGCAGATTTGTTATATATCACTTATTTTGTAATTAATGCTTGTAGAGTGGATTCTTCTTTCAATAGGTGGTGAATTCCATACACACTTCTATTTTGAAAACAGTAGACAGGCTTATTGAGATGACTGTAAAAATATCCATGAAAAATTCAGCTTTTAAACATTACCAAGATGTATGAAATTTTCTAGGAGACAAGGTGAGAAAGGACTGAGACAATCATAGAATTTAAAAGTTATGATTAATTGAAATTCTAGTAAGAGTCACAAGGGCTGGGTGTCATTTATCACACTGATTTGAAATGAAGGATGTGAGACTTCAAGGTTAGGCAAGGTGAAGTGGGAATTTCAAGGGAGCAATGTCTTTCTTTATTCTCTTCTGAATGGAGGTTGACAACCCATAATAGTCAAAAGAAAAGAAAGCCCATCTTTAAAGAGGCTCCACTCTATGATACCAAAGCCTATCTTTGGTTTATCTTCTACATTAATTGTTACTCTTTTTATTTCATTAAATGCCTTTGGACCTTTATAGAAAGAAAACAACAAGGCATTAGAAAAAGCATTATTTAAGTATCTTAAAGTCATAGTGTTTGGATAAAAGGACATGTGCAAATGTTTTAAATTGAATTGCCATATTATTTATCAAATTGAAAAGAAGATTGATGTGGTTGTTAGTTTCTTGGTGCATCAAAGCATGATACCTTTCTCAGCTTTTATTTGGAAGCACCTGAGAAACAGGTAAAAGAATTGTGTCTGGAAATCATATTTGGAAAAATGTGGCTTGGCCTGTGCCAGGAAGTCCTGCTATTACTTCATGTGCAAATTTATCCTACCTACAAAGTCATGGGCATTGATAAAAAGTAACTGCTATCCCATCTGGGCACCTGACCATGTAAAATGTAGGGCAGGGAAAAGTAGTGCTTGCTGCAGACAGCTGCCTCTCAGGACAAGAAAGGAACGATGGGGGAGCACACTGGGCCCCCCTTCCAAACCTGCTAAGCAGATGAGCTTTCCTCCTTCCCACAGAAAAGTGAGTAAAGTATAAGGCTACAGGCCAGGAATTTTTTTCCAGCAAAGCCCCTCCACATGGAAACCTCAAGGTGAAGAATGCATGCATGCCTTTAATATTTTAAAATCTTGGAGGTCTGAAATGCATTCAGATCCATAAGCCATTAAATCATGTGTTGTATTCTGTTAGGTAAAAGTCACAAGGAAGATTAATTTTCATCACACTAGATCTAGAATTAACTTCTTTCACTTAATATAAGAGGTATATCAACGTTTCAAAAAAAATGGGATTTTTGAGCTGATTTCTCTTTGTGTTATTTTTTGGGGAGAGAATAAATATTTGCTTTAATAATTCTTAACATGGAGGGAAAATGTACCAAAAGAAAAAAATCCAAATATTTCAGGTACTATAATTCTACCCAAGTCTCTAAGTCTTACTATTAGACTTTACTTCCAAACAATTGGATTGATCTTTCAAGTGTGTGTTTGTTGTGAGGATATCTATACAAATAAATATGGTCCTTGCTTTGTTTATCATTAAATACCAGAAAAAGTCTCTGCCTTCAAGGAACTTATATTTTGGTAGGAAGAACACACAATAAACATAAATACATGTATCAAGTAGTGATAAATTCTGTGAGTAAAATCAAGTAGTCATAAGTGTTGTAAGAACCAGGAGAGAGAAGGAGATGGTGCTATTGAAGGTAGATTGACAGGTCTTCTTCAAGATAGACCTGAGGGCAAAGTCTGAGGAAAAGCATGTGCCTATTTTTGTTAGGGAAAGCACCCTGACTGAACCCACCCACCCTGGCCAGGCACCATAGTAACTATTTGCATGAGTTGTTTTATGACAGGAGGTCCTGGTAAGGAACATGGAACTAATAAGCCACCACCAACTGGAAGAGTTCGGGAAAGGTCAAAAGCAGGCGCCACATGTCCGACACCTCCCAGAATCCTCTCTGGCATCCATCTGGTTAAACAAGGTGTGCACCACCAGGAAGGACTCTGAGTCAGATGATTGGCTAAAGACAACCCGGAAACTAATCCCATCACCATAAAACCCGAGACTGCAAGCCATGTGGCAGAGCTGTTCTCCTGGGTTCCCTTACCCTCCTGCTCTCCGTCCGGGTGCCCTTTCCCAATAAAATCTCTTGATTGTCAGCAGGTGTATCTCCTTGGACAATTCATTTCTGAGTGTTAGACAAGAGCCCAGTTTCAGGCCCTGGAAGGGGTCCCCCTTCCTGCAACATCTTTGTGGAAGAGTGTCCTAGGTTAAGAGAAGAGGAAGTACAAAGACACTTAATGGTTGTCAGACATGCTGGGTATGTTCAAAAAGCAGCAAAAAGCCCCTGTGGCTGGTATGGAATAAGAAAGAGGAAAAGAAGAAGGTTGTTATATTAGTGGTGTCCAAGGGCCAGGTCACCTAGAGCATCATAAGGACTATGGACTTTACTCTAACTCCAAGAAGAAGTTATTAGAAGGCTGTGAACTCTAATGGACTGATTAAAATTTAGAAGTGTCACCTAGCTGCTATATTGAGATGAGATTTTTTGGAAGATGCAGGAGGAAGCAGGGAGAAAGTTATTTCATTTAAGATATTTATTTAGAGTCCATTATAGGTCCGCTCTAGGAACTGAAGATATGTTAGTGAATAAAAACAAAAAAAGTCACTGCACTGATGAAGCTTATGTAAAATAAATATGTGATCTACTTCATGTCAGTATATAGAAAACCCAAATAAGATGTAGGTATGGGATGTGTATGGGCTATTTTACATAAAAGGTCAGGGAGAATGGTCCAAATAAAGTAACATTTAAGCAAGGATCAGAAGGAAATAAAGATATTTCAGATAGAAAGCTTGAGATTGAGATAGGGGAAACACCAAAGGCCAGGATCCTGGTGGAAGTGCCCCTGAGATGGGGCTGGACTGAGCGGAATAAAAAGAAAGTGGGTTGGATGAGGTCAAGAGGAGACTGAAGGGAGAGGTGGTGTAGGGGCTTCTAGGCCATGGTGTTTATGTTGAGTGTCATGAGAAAGATGACAGAAGCCCCTCATATTTTAAAACCAACACTGGCTTCTGTGTGTAGAATAAGTGGCAGAGGAATCAGACTAGGATGGAGAGAAGCAAGGCTGCTCTGGAAGCTGGATGAAGATTTATGCCTTTCGAATTCCCTTTTAGAAGGGACGCACTGCCCAGCTGTGAAGTGTGTGATTGGCTGATAGCTTCTAGTGGCGAGCTTCCTCCAGGTTCTGCCTCAGTTTTAAGTGAGATCACCCTCTTCTTGGAGTGGCCCCAGTCAGTTACTGAGCAAGGTGATGGGACAAGGGCCTTGCCATTTCCACTCTGTGTGGGACTTTGCTTCAGAGAGCTCTACTGGGCTGGCGGAAGCTTTACCCGGTGATTAGGTGGGCATCACTGTCCAACAGCAGCCACTGCCCAAAGTACTGTTGGCACCTCGCATTCCATCTCAGTGTCTGCGTGCTGGAGAACCCAACCTGTGACAGATGGAAGAGATGAATTTACAGACTGTGGTGGTAACTCAGGTAAGAAATCATGGTAATTTACATTAGGTTAGTAAGAGAAGAGATTTTGAGAGAAAGATTGCAGATATATTTTGGAGGTTAAATGAATAGTAATTATTAATGTGTTAAATGTGAGATGTGATATAAAGAATGGAGTCAGGTTTGACTTCAATTTTTTGCCTTGAAAAATTGGAATATGGAGTTGCTTCTCCACCAAATTGGAGAAAATTTTAAAAAGAGCAGGCTTAGGGAAGCTTAGAAAAAAAATCAAGAGTTCAGTTTAGCATATCACCTTGCTTACGCTTAGTTGGATTTACAAGTCTACATTTTGGTGAATGGTCAGTAGGGAGGTAGGCTTTTGGATGTTATTAGCCTTTTGCAGTATTTAAGCCACAGGAAAGGATAAACTCACTTAGAAAATGAGAATAGATAGAGAAGTACCATACTTATAGGGCATTACTAGTGTAGAGGTCAGAAAAACTAGGAAAAGCCCCTTACAGAGTCCAAAAATACATAACAACTGAGTCAATAAAAGAGTCAAAGAGAGTGTGTACCAGGGAGCCACTGAAGAAAGTATTTCAAAAAAAAAAAAAAAAAAAAAAGAAAACGTCTTTGAATTTGAATGCTGCTGAAAGTTACAACATAATAAGATAGGTATCACTGCTGAGTTTGGAAACATACAGAAGTTGATGACCTTGGTAAGGACGGTTTTAGTGACGACTGAAGCCTGAGAGATGGGAGTTCAGGAATTGCTGGGTATGAGAGTAAGGACAGTGCAAACAAAGCACAATTCTTTAGATAAACTGATGTATACCCAGAGGCGGATGTACTGGTAAAGGGATTTATTTACATGATTGCTATTATTTTAATAAAGCCATATATATCAATGTGCCAGACATTTTTCTATGTGCTCTATAGACATCTAATTTAATATTCTTGGCAACTATAGGATGGAGACACAATGGTTATTTTTGTTTTAGTGGAAATTTGAGGACCGAGACGTTAAATCTATTGCTTAAGGTCACACAGATAGTAAGGTGTGCAGGCGGTAATTCAACCTAGGAAAGCAGAATCAATAACATTTTCCAGAATCAGCCTCCCAACCCTCTCGCTATGGTGCAGGATGTTTGTGTGTTGGAGTTCATATACTGACAGGAAAGTTACTATGAGGAAACTTTGAGGATTTAAGAGAGAAAGGAAGGAAAACTAGGAGCAAATGCCATGAGTATGCAACAAGGGATCAATGCAGTTCATAAAGAGTTTGGTCTTAGATATAAGCCAGGATAGTTTATCCATTGTGATAGGACAAAAGGCTAGTTATTTCTATGCAAAGGCAGGTAAGTTTTATCTTTGATGCTAGGAGAATGAGGAAGTTCTTATCTAATTATTTCTATTTTGTGGTGAAACATGAAGCCAGGCCTTAAGTTGAGAGTGAGAAAAGGGGGTAAAGGTAATGGAGTATTGAAGAAAAAAATAGATGGTATAAAATTGTGTATGTGTGTATGTGTTGTGAATGGGGTAATTAAATAACTAAGAAAATATGTAAGGATGATTTGTACTGGTGAGAGTCTACTTGATATTTCATGTAACAAAAATAAAGTGAATCCAATCAGCACAGTCTTCAAGGTATTTTTCTATAGCCAGTTCAGCTGCTTATCTCTACATGTAACAGATAAAATGGCTTAGTTTCACTGAAGAAGCTCAAGCTGGAATCAAGATTGCTGGGAGAAATATCAATCACCTCAGATATGCAGATGACACCACCCTTACGGCAGAAAGTGAAGAGGAACTCAAAAGCCTCTTGATAAAAGTGAAAGTGGAGAGTGAAAAAGTTGGCTTAAAGCTCAACACTCAGAAAATTAAGATCATGGCATCTGGTCCCATCACTTCATGGGAAATAGATGGGGAAACAGTGGAAACAATGTCAGACTTTATTTTTCTGGGCTCCAAAATCACTGCAGATGGTGACTGCAGCCATGAAATTAAAAGATGCTTATTCCTTGGAAGAAAAGTTATGACCAACTTAGATAGTGTGTTGAAAAGCAGAGACATTACTTTGCCAAAAAAGGTCCATCTAGTCAAGGCTATGGTTTTTCCAGTGGTCATGTATAGATGTGAGAGTTGGACTGTGAAGAAAGCTGAGCGCTGAAGAATTGATGCTTTTGAACTGTGATGTTGGAGAAGACTCTTCAGAGTCCCTTGGACTGCAAGGAGATCCAACCAGTCCATTCTGAAGGAGATCAGCCCTGGGATTTCTTTGGAAGGAATGATGCTAAAGCTGAAACTCCAGTACTTTGGCCACCTCATGCGAAGAGTTGACTCCTTGGAAAAGACTCTGATGCTGGGAGGGATTGGGGGCAGGAGGAGAAGAGGACAACAGAGGATGAGATGGCTGGATGGCATCACCGACTTGATGGATGTGAGTCTGAGTGAACTCTGAGTGCTGATGATGGACAGGGAGGCCTGGCGTGCTGCGATTCATGGGGTCGCAAAGAGTCGGACACGACTGAGTGACTGAACTGAACTGAACAAATAAAATAGGTGAAGAAGTATATTTAACCATGTTTGAAGTTTTGTCAGGTGACTGTTATAGCAGGAGATAAGGATGAGGGACTTGAGATTTTATGGAAGGGGCCTTGGAAGTTCACTGGTTAAATGAGGAAGTGAAGGAGCTGGTAGACCGTGACAAGTGTGTAAAGTCCTAAGTGGGAGTATTAGAACAGTTATCGCAATTGAAGGGAATAGCAGTAAATCTGGCAAAGAGCAAACAAGCTCCACTCATAAAATTAACTTCCAGGGTCATTAGAAACCATTTCTTTAGTTTCAGCGAAATGCAGTTATTTAATCTCAATAAATAGCAATTCTACTGGAGTCAGTTACTGTGTTTTACATTTGGGAAAGTTGTGGGAATGTTTTTCTCTGTGTTCAAAATATGAAGTGACTATTTAACACTCACTGATGGTGTCACAGGCAAAGCCATCACTTGTCTATTTTGGTATATAAAATTTAAATATTTTAAAATAACTATTGTAATTACATGTACTACTAATAAGCAGTTCCTATATGCAAGCCTTGGACTAACACCTTAAATGTATTAATTCATTTACTTTTCTCATCAGAACTATTATATCAGTCTTTTAGATAAGAAAACAAAGACATAGTAAACCATAGAGCAATTTATTGATCAAGATTTTGTCAACAAGGGACGGAAAGCAAACTCACTCACAAGCTTATTGGCTCATGTAGTACGAGTGTCCAGGGGACTGTTGTCTAGCACAGCTGAGTTTAGGCTCTTCAGAGAGGTTTTATAACCTCAGTGTGGCTCTTCCCCAATACTGGCCCCTCCCAAGCCTTTCCTGCAAGTGGCTTCTAGTCACTTCTGACTCACATCCTTATAGCTTGTTAGCCTTGGTGGAAAGAAACATTCTCTTTCCCAATAGATGCTACACAAGTCTTAGGATGACTTGGGAAAAATGTCCCTGAACTGATTGCTGGAACCAGTGGAATGTGATTCACTGATTGGTTAAACTTACATCAGGAAGGTGTTGTATTGATCTAATCTGAATTTCATGAGCCAAAATTTGGGGTGGGAAATTTTGAAGGAAATTTGAGATGCTCTTATTAGTTGAAGGGGGATTAGAGGCAAGGCAGTACTAAAATGAAAGTTCATTGGTTTTAGTGACTGTCTTCAGTGATCTCACAGGATCATTTATTGATTCTAAGGTCATCAAAACCAGCCTAATGAAGGATCATGGAAGGTTTATCAAGACTAAGAGCAATATTTATGTTCTTGTAGGTAGATGACTTGTGCTATTTGAGTAAAATTACCAGTTTTGGGTTTTTCTTCCTAATACTTTTTAGTCATCTTCTGAACACTTGCCAATTTGCAAGGTTTTTCTTAGTCTGTTTTACCAAATTGTGTTCCACTTTTACTTAACTGCAGCTTGCACTTACATAATGACAGGACTGTAGGAAGAATTTTCAGTGGTGTTTAGACTAAATAATAACTGTAATTTGATGCATAGGGAGATTGTTCTCAAAGGTTAAATAATTCATTTTATGATTCACATGGGCTGCAGTAGAAATAGAAACTCCATCTTGGTTTCTTATTTTGCGTATTTGTTCTTATTCCTCTTTTCCCTTCATGATTAATTTTTTCTCCAGGAAGAGGTTGAAATTTATTAATGTGAATGATTATTGTTATGTTAGAAATCTAAACCAGGATGTAAAATACATGATTCTGTTTGACTTTAGGCAAAACTTTTAACATACATATATCTGAAAAAAAATGGTAATATGAAATTGTTGCATCCCATAGTTATCATGTAAGGCTATTTTGCAGTTATTTTTATGAAAAGTTTCATATATACAAATCCTGATTATATCATATTGAGCATTCATTTCCATGTTACTCAGCTTCAAAAATTGTCAGTTCATAGCCATTTATTTCTTCCATATTATGGTCAAATTTGTACTTTATAAAAGTAGCACTTTCAGTGATAGTAACTCTGGTAGAAATTAATTGAAATATATTCAGAAGCCATTTAGGTTAGTTATTGTGTTGATCTCGGTAAGAACCTGAATTTAAGTAAATAAGAGATTGAAATTAAAAAGTACATATGGAAAATATACAGAACTGACCTAATCTGGCAATTGGTTGAATGAAGAGTGCTCTAAAATATTCTAATAAGGGAAATGTTGGTGTTATTTGATTCTCTTCTGTCCTATTTAAATGTTTAAACATTTCCAAGGTGCTACTAAATGATCTTGTTGTACCGTATAATTCCCTTCTGTGGTAGTGAAAATGATTATATATTTATATAATTTTATGATTTAAATTAATATTCAGATTAAAATTGTTATAAAGTTTCCTATTTTTTGAGAGAGGAAGCAGACATGTAAGAGTATAGTTGACATACAACAGAAGCTTAATGAATGTGCTTTTGTAAACACGTAAATGCATTGTTCAAAAAATAGTTTCGAGGTGATTTGAAAATAATATTTATTTCTTTTTGGCTGTGCTGGGTCTTTGTTGTTTCATTTTCTTGCAGCGAGCATGGGCTACTCTCCAGTTGTGGTGGGCAGTCTTCTCTTTGCAGTGACTTCTCTTGTGGAGCATGGGGTTTAGCAGGTATGGGCTTCAGGAGTTGTAGCTCCCGGGCTCTAGAGCAGAGTCTCAATAGCTGTGGCACATAGGTCTCGTTACTCTGCGGCAAGTGAGATCCTCCAGGATTGGGGATCGACCTCGTGTCTCTTGCATTAGCGGGCAGATTCTTTACCACTGAGCCACCAGGGAGGCCCTGAAAGCGATTTTTTATTTTTTACATCTCACTACTCCTAAAAATCGCTTGGGCATATTTGTAGTGAGAATACAACAGTGATATTTTATTTGTCAATTATACCTCAATAAAGGGCTTCCCTGGTGGCTCAGACAGTAAAGAATCTGGCTGCAGTGTGGGAGATCTGAGTTCAATCCCTGGGGTGGGAAGATCCACTGGAGAAAGGCATGGCAATCCACTCCAATATTCTTGCCTGGAGAATCCCATGGACAGAGGAGTCTAGCAGGCTATATACAGTCCATGGGGCCGCAGAGAGTTGGACATGACTGAGCAACTAAGCATAGCACATACCTCAGTAAAGCTTAAAATATACACAAACACACACACACACACACACACACACACACACACACACACACACACAAAGCTTAAGAGAATACAGTAGAAAAAGGCTATAAAAGTACAAATGAAAGAGAAGCCTAACAGAGAGAAGGAAGCAAATGGATAAGCAAATTGTTGGTTTAGTTAAATTCCTGTGACAAGTCAAAGGGCTGGGATGATTCTATTATTCTATCATCCTATGAGTTAAAAAAAGAAACTGTTTTAATTACATATGGCACCCCACTCCAGTGCTCTAGCCTGGAAAATCCCATGGGTGGAGGAGCCTGGTAGGCTGCAGTTCATGGGGTCACTATGAGTCGGACTCGATTGAGCAACTTCACTTTCACTTTTCACTTTCATGCATCGGAGAAGGAAATGGCAACCCACTTGAGTGTTCTTGCCTGGAGAATCCCAGGGACGGGGGAGCCTGGTGGGCTGCCATCTATGGGGTCGCACAGAGTCGGACACGACTGAAGCAACTTAGCAGCAGCAGCAGCAGTCAAGGCTATGGTTTTTCCTATGGTCATGTATGGATGTGAGAGTTGGACTGTGAAGAAGGCTGAGCGCTGAAGAATTGATGCTTTTGAACTGTGGTGTTGGAGAAGACTCTTGAGAGTCCCTTGGACTGCAAGGAGATCCAACCAGTCCATTCTGAAGGAGATCAGCCCTGGGTGTTCTTTGGAAGGAATGATGCTAAAGCTGAAACTCCAGTAATTTGGCCACCTCATGCAAAGAGTTGACTCCTTGGGAAAGACTCTGATGCTGGGAGGGATTGGGGGCAGGAGGAGAAGGGGACGACAGAGGATGAGATGGCTGGATGGCATCACTGAATCGATGGACATGAGTCTGAGTGAACTCCGGGAGTTGGTGATGGACAGGGAGGCCTGGTGTGCTGTGATTCATGGGGTCGCAAAGAGTCGGACATGACTGAGCGACTGAACTGAACTGATCATAAAGAGAAAAAAGAAACATGCCTTTGACTTCTAAAATTTTTATTAAAGTCCATATTGGTGTTTCAAATACAACAAACATGAAAAATGACTCCTCTCCTACCCTAACTTCACTACTTGTAAATAACAACATCAGGGAGGAAAAGAGAAATCCTATGCTTTGATCATCAAAATATAGTGTCCATATAAAGTGAACTCTTACAGGTTGGCATTATGGGAGTTGATACTTGGAAAAACACATGGGGATAGATAAAGTACAAATTTATCATTTCATCTTGGAAGTTTGTTAATTCCCACTGTAAGTAAAACTCTCGCTACCTCCCTACACCCCTACCCCGTCCCTACCCCAATATTCTGAAGAAATGTAGAAACCTCAGGTAACTTGTTTGGTCACCAAACTGGAGAAATTGGAGTACAACCATTTTCATATACAAACTTGATGTTTAGTATTCTTTAAAGACTTATCTACTTCATTGATTCTGAGAACAGAGTCCTAAAGTGAGACTCTTCTTTTTTTTTCTTTTTCTTACTTGAAGTATAGTTAATTTACATTGTTTAATTTCTGCTGTACAGCAAAATGATTGTTATACATACATATACATTCTTTTTAAATATTCTTTCATTATGGTTTATCACAGAAAATTGAATATAGTTCTCTGTGGTATACAGTAGGACTTTGTTGTTCAGAGACTATTCTTTTTAAAAAAATAACTTCTTCTGGAAGCTGTTTTCCTTTTAGTGAAGTGAGTCATCAGGATATAATAGAGTCCCTTACTTGTCTTATGATGCATATACATGGATAATTGATTTCTTCATGTGAAATAGATAATATATTTCTGAAATCGTGTTTTTCTCTAAACTGTGGGCAACTGTTTATTTTAGACTTTAAAATATCATCTGTTATTGTTTTCCTTACAATCTAAATTGTGTTAAGGTTTTATGAGTCCTTTTACTCTGAACATGCTGCTCTCTCTAAAATGATTGTTTTGTGTACTTTTTGGCATCCAGGGAAAAGGCAAGTTGGATAAATCATGGAAAGGGTCGTTTTAGATTAGCAATTCCATCCAATGCAAAATCCCCCTCCAGTTCCAATAAATTTGTAAAACTTTACAATTTCCTGTATCCTCAAACACTTTTTAAAAGTCATAAGTAGTGGTTACATAGCCATGTGGTTTTTCACTTATATTTACAAACATTGACAGAGAGAGCCATATGATAATATTCTTTCAGTTGGTTAAGTATACTACTTCAATTAAGAAATTAGCACTAGGAGAGAAACGGGCATTTCTTTATTCACTTCATTATTTAACTCAATAAGTGTTTATTATCAATAATGTGTTATGCCCTGTGTTAAAATACTAAAACTTAAAGTATGGATAAGATATATTCATACTTTATACCATACATATACCATAATTAAGTCTGAAATATAACTGAATGTCATGGCAGCTAAGGATTTGATTTGTTTGAGGAGCTTAGAATAGAATTCCCCCAAAATGAAATGAATTGACTTTAGGAAGCACTGTGTCAATAGTTTCTATAATAATTTGATGAGAGTAGTGAGTGCTATAGGCACACTACTCAAAAAGAGCCTGTGACAGTAGCCTACTCAGCCTTTCAGCAGCTGTCTTATCCAATTCCATTTCTGTATGTACTATTTTGGTAATGGTTTCATTAACTAAAAGAGTGACTGACATGCAATAAATATTTGTTGAATGAGTGAATGAAGCAGTAAATTACCATTGTCAGCCATAAATGTTCAACTGAAAAATTTTCATTAGGAGGTATTTGTATTTTGGATAGATGGTCTCTCTTGCCCAAAATTAAAGAATCAGGTTGATGGGTGACTAATTAAACTCATAAATACACCTTTCTACTTGAAAACTCAAAATTGATGATGTAGTGTCAGAAATACTACATAATCCATGACATTAAATGATATCATCACCTGAATTTTAAAGGTTATGTGGCCTTTTCCATGTTTGATTTATGAATTTGTTTTGGTTTTATAGTTATGTAAGAGTTAACATAAAACATTTATAAGTATTGTGAATGTTCAATATTATTCTCCTAGAAGGAATGAGAAAACTAACCTGTCTAGACTCACTCTTGGAGGCCACAGCAGTTTATAAAGGGCAAAGAGTGACATTTATTGTGAGTGCATGAATGGACTGGCACAACCTTTAGAGGTGTGAGTGAGAATACAGAAAACTCAGTAGGTTATTTTACTGTTTACATGATCTACTTCTGCCTCCTGAAAAATACTGGAAAATTTTTTTTTTTTTTTTTAGTTTTCAGAGGTTGCATAGACTGCGAGCACCACTGAACATTTTCCTTATCGCTTGATTATGATCAGAAATAACAGTTTGGAAATGGAGATTAAAAGCATTGCTTATAGTCAAAAGTACTCTAGATTAAAGTACAGTAATGCAAAGAGTAATTGTGATCACTGAATGGGAGTCTACTGCAGTTATAGGCACCTGGATTCAGAGGTGTACACACAAAAAAACCCTGACCTTATGGGATGATATTCCTTGTACTTGAGGACAGAGAGTCAAGTGGAAAGAAGACTGCAATGGTGATTTGGAATTGGAGTGCCTGCTCAGATGCTCATTAGCTTTTGGACACTGGCAGACATTTTGCTTTTGCTTCCTTGTCATAAACGTGATGAAGTTGGATTTTTTTTTTTTTTTTTACTTTGTATTTTGAAATAATTTCAAACTTATAGGAAAGTTCTAAGGACACTACAGAAAATCCCATAAAAAACTTTTTTATATAAAACAAATCCACCCACTGTTACAAGGTCTTTTACAGGAAAAGAATCTAATTCAGGATCCTCTGTTGAATGTAGTTGTCTTATCTGGAACTGTTCCTCATTCATTCCTTGTCCTTCATGACCTTAAGATACTTGAAAATTACAGGCTGGTTATTTTGTAGAATTTGGCATGGTCTGGTGTTTCCTCTTCTTAGAGGAAAATGAATATCATAGTAGTGATTCTGTGCCCTTTCCCCTGTAAAACATCATCTTTGGGTTGCTTTGTCCCATCATTGGTAAACTTCACCTTGATCACTTGAGTAAGATGATGTCTTCTAGATTTTTCCACTGTAAAGCTACTGTTTTCTCTTTTATAATTAGTATATATTTTGTGGGGAGATTCTTTACGCTGCATAAATATCCCACTCTTCATTTAACTTTCACCCACTAGTTTTGTGGATGTTTTTGCCTGAATTAATTATTATGATTATGGTTGACAAGTGGTAATTTTCAAATTTCATTTCCTCTGCATTTATTTGTTGTCATTTACTGCATGGAAATCTTTGTTATTTATTTATTTCAGTGTGGGGTTATGGATTCTTATTCCATTCTTATTCTTATATGTTTTGTTACTAAGTCTTTTGATACAAAATGTCCCAGATTATGCCAGTGGGGCCAAGTTAGCTTCTGTGTCTTTCTTATATGATTCCATCACCCTTTGTGCATTTCCATAATTGCTGGAATAACATTTTCTAGGCTTATTCTGTGATTTTCTTGCTCTACCTCTAGAATTGGTTCTTTAATCGAAGGAGCCACAGTAGGTCTTAGTGAGTGTGTGCTGATCGCTGTTGGAGTATCACTGTTCCTAGACTCTCTGACTCTTCAGAGCTAGACCATATATATTTATCATCTAGATTTCCTGTTTTTTTTTCCATGTTTACAATTTCTTCCTCTTTCAGTGAGAAAGCTCAATTTAAATTTGTTAAATTTTCCAATCTCAGTGAGCTGCTGTCCCACTTGGAAGTTTCCATGATATCAACCCCTGCCAGGCTCTCCTTTCTTGATTGGGACTGTCTAATGGCTCTTTATCTGAATTATTAAGAAAGAAAAGAATTCAGAAGGAGAGAAGAGGGGGAGCTATTAATTTTGAATGAGGAAAATAGTGGCAATATAGATTATTTAAGACAAGTAAGTATATGATACTCTATCAAGGTAATACAGTTATTGGATTGGGTTCATAATGTGATATTAACAAAGTAAAACACAAATATATTTTTAATTTCTATATTTATACCTTCAACTGACTTGTGCCTTAAAATCTAGTTTTCTTCTCTAATGGCAATAGTAGTGTCTTTGGACTCCACATTAGCTATTTACACCATTTTTCGGTGTAGTCTCTGAGGGAGAAATCTCTGAAGGGGAAAGGAATGAATACATGAATTTCTTGATTTCATTTGGCTAACTACTGAGAGATATGCTGTCCAGTTTTTTTTGGAAAATAAAGCTATATGAGTAAATTAAAAATAAACTCTCTAAGGACAAAAAAAATTCCAGAAACTCCCAATAGTTTGTGAACCTTAACAGAATTTAAAAATGGAAATGCCCTGACATTCTTACTTTGAAAGGTTAAGCTTAAAAATAAAAATGACCTGACAAACACAAACTTTGATTAGACATTGAACCATAACATTTCAAAAACAGACTGAGAACAGATACGTCCGAAAAAGAGCATTGCTGAGAGCCAGGCAAGATTCTCCCAAGGGAAAAAAAAAAAAAAAAAAAAAAATATATATATATATATATATATATATATATATATAAAGCAGGGGATAACTATATTTCAGTGGGCATTTACAAGGAAATAATACTCTGGCAAGGTGGCAAGGTGGAAAGGTGTATTTAATGAACATTCTAACTAATCATAGAACCATAACTTGAAAAACATGCTGTTTTGATTTTCTCAGCTATTATTCATTCCCACAATCTTTCTAACACATAACATGTTTCTTACAGGGGCATTTTGTTTTCATGGTTTTTCCATGGACATTCCTAAATCTTTAAATTCTGGTTCTTTTTTTAAAACCTCATTTTTAAATACACAGTGAGTTTTTCTAGCTGTTTCCAGGTTCTCTGTTCCTGATCTTCCCCTCTGTCATGATAAAGATGTATGACAGACTTGGTCATGCAGTAGCTAGTGGGTATCAAGCTTCCCTAATGAGAAAATATATTATTCATCAGATGGCTGCTTTTTTTTAGAACCTACTATGTACGATCATTCCATTTGACATCACTGCCTTATAAAACATATTTGCAGTCATAGAAAAGATTTGAAAATGCATAGTAACTATAACAGCTCAGAATTCTGGTTGATTTGGCTGTTTCAATCAGATTCTTAGTAACAGAAGTGGATTCAACTTAATTTAGAAAAGGAAGAATCATGGGAAGAATCACTGGAAAGTCTAGACAACCCAGTTAAGGAAATCAGCAGGGAATAAATGTGGCTGTCTGTAGGATACACAGCCAGGATCTGGATAATGGGTACCTTATTATACAGAGAACTGGATGAGGTAGAGAGACAACAGTGTGATTTTAAGCATCTGGAGTACCAGTCCCAGTGTGCTGGGGATAATTGGACTTTTAGTAGTTAAAGTCCCACATGCAAAGTAACTCCTTAATCCTTAGGGCAGTTGGTCACCCTTTCAGTAGCATTTGGCTAAAATTATATCCTTGTACTAGAATGAGATTTAAATATCTTAATTAAAATCATAGAAAAGTGTGCTTCATAGTCAATATATAAAACCCGGAAGCAGAGGGGTGAAAATTCTGTTAAAAGAACAATTTAGCAGGTGCTTTGACTTAATTGGCCGCTATAGTTATCCTTATTGATTCATAATTCTATGTAGGCACAGCCACAGCCAAATTCATATAAAAGTTTCTCCACTTACTTCCTGATCCTTATTAAGCTCCTCATTCACTTAACAGTCTTCACTGGAATCCTTTACTACAACTATTTTTTAACTCACAATACAGACATTACACTGTCTTTAATTTGCTCACTAATACCTTTTGACATTTATTTCTCACAACAAGTTCTTTGTTGTCACCATTTTGCAAATGAAACAATTGACTCTCAGATGATTAGCTCCTTGCTCTTAGTTACATATCTAGTGATCAGCAAAGCCCAGAATTAAGTGCATATTTACTTGACTCCAGAGTGCCTGCTATATCAAAATTATCTCCCAGTAGTCACTGACATTTTTTTCAACTGTATTCTCTCTTCAGGGAGATAATAACACCGTGGAGGGCAGATCATGCTTGCTGAAAGAGCTGTGTACTGAATAGAACAGCACTTCTCAAACCTAAGGAGCCTTTCAAAGTATTGGTAGCTAGATTTTCCCCACAGAAATTCTGCTCATTTGGTGTGGACACTAATATCTTTCTAACCATGAGACTCTGAACCATTAAGGTCAAGGAGCTGATCCTAGGGAAGTTTAAGCTGGCTTGAAAGGTCAGGTACGTATCTGAATAAGCTTGTGAGATTTAGTTTTTATATTTAACCTAAACCAAGATATACATAAGATATTCCCCAGTGGCTCAATGGGTGAAGAATCATCCTGCAATGCAGGAGACACAGAAGATGTGAGTTTGGACCCTGATCAGGAAGATCCCCTGGAGGAGGAAATGGCAACCCACTTCAATATTCTTGCCTGGAGAATCCCATGGACAGAGGAGCCTGGCAGGCTATAGTCCAAAAGGTCACAAACAGTCAGACACGATGGAGATACTAAGCACCAAGATGTACATAGACATATGTACACGTAGTCTTAGACTGCCTTGCCCAAAGCCACATGGGCAGGCAAAAATCCAGCTTATCAAACTCCTCATCTCAATAGATAGACTTGTAATGGTTCAGAAAAAGGTATTCACTTGAAAACTTTAGGCTTAAAGTATAAACATAGGTATTGTGAAGATTTAAGTGTCATTGAACAAGTAGCATTTGGTTACATCAAGGTTTTCTGAAAAATAATTATCTTTATATGTAAACACCAGACTGAATTTATTTCAACTGTTTTCACATTTGTTTTCATGTCCATTCCCTTTGTCATCCACTGTTTAAATAAAAATGCATAGAACCATTGAAGCAAAGCAACTTATTAACAAACTACCATGTGCTCCTTTAAATTAAATCTCTTCACTAAATGAAATTGCATTGTATCTGATAATGATTGAGCATGGTGAAAACCATATCCCTAAATTTGATCTCCAAAAATCCAGTTTCAGTTTTGAACTTTTCCCAGGTAAGAGAAATGTAATTACCAAGAAATAGTAAAAGGAGAGGATCCCAAGTCTAGACAGCTGGGACCTGAAGGAGAAATCAAAATTCCAAGCAGATAAGCAGGTGATATACAGTCCCTGAAATATAAAGTCTGATATGTAGCTAGAAAGGCAGCAACAATCACTTGAAGATTTTTCATAACTGGTTCTCTCTGTCCTAGGACAGTAGCATTTCTAGAATCCTCTTAAGGTAGGACCTGATTCTTAATTTAGCTAGTTTGATTGTTTGGTTAAGTACTTGAGTGTTGTTGTCTGAGAGGCAGTAGGAGGGAGGTGATTTTTTGACAGCATAATGGATGACCCCAAATCCTTTTTGATTGAATTATGTCAAAGTTAAAGATAGGGACATTATATTCTCTTGAAGCAATTAACCAACTTACACTACTAAATTATCTGCCCAACTGTCAATGCATCATTGCTGTTAGTGATACAAATAAAAATATGTTGTATTTTTGGATGTTTTCCTTCTAGGTTTGAAATGACCACATTGAAAACTGAGTTGAAAAAAAAAAATATATATATATCCTTGTTTGTGTATACACACACACACACACAACTTTATTGGAAAAACACAAACTCAGTGTGAAAGCAGATGTGGTACTTCAGAATAGCACCAACAGGGTAATATAGTTATTAAATTGACCCCAAACACTAGCATGTACATTGAAAAAAGGTTGACAAGGAAAACATATCTCTTGGGAGTATAGACTAGACCATCTGTCAAAGGGAGAATTGAAACCATATTTCCATTAAAGGTGGTCATTGATCATTTGGTGAAGATTTCTGTAGACAAATTGCATAGACTATGTCATCTTCCACTATCTTATCTTACATGTACAGACCTCAGACATTTTTCAAGGAAAGGCAATTTGGTGTTCAGAATTTGAGCAAGATTGTTAAAAATGTGATTCCAGGAAAGGCATGCTGTAGACATCAGTTGGAGAAAAAGTAGTTGGAGAAAACAGATAGAAGCTGTATGTTTGGTGTGGGAACCAGTAAATCAGCTGTAGTACTCTCTGGGGCAGAAGCCCAGAAAGTAACTTCAATTAAAAAAAAAATTGAGAGTTTGATTTATTTGGTAGGTAAGGGGATAAGAAAAAATCCTCTAAATGAATTAACCTGAAAATCGATAAAGAAAGAAATTAGTAAATTTTTTTGAGTGGAGTCCTAGAGATAAGCATTGCTAGATTAATAGAAATATCTTGAATTTTCTAAAACTTTTTTCAGATGTAAATATTCATATATGTACAGCATTATTATCCTTGAACACTAATAGTGAGCGACAGAAAAAGATGTATATCCTGTCTCAGGTAATGGAAATACTTGCTAATTTTTACAATAAGTTTGGGACAATTGTTTAGAAAAGATGACATCAATTCTAGCATTTTTTGCATGTTAAATCTCCCAAAGATATAATGTTAATATCTACATTAGTATCTGCATAGTATTAACATTTTAAATGTGTGTTGTTACTGTTTGTTGTTCAATCACTAAGTTGTGTCCAACAAGAAATAATGTTTATACTCATCATTATTAACATACAATTATAATATAACTTTCCCCATGGGTATACCTTGTTGTCTCACTAAGAAGATACAAACTCCTTAAAGGTGTATATTGTATGATATACTTCCATATATTCCTATTTTATTTAACACAGTGTTATGTACACACTAATTTATTAATAATATGTAATATGTAATTCCTCAAGGAATTTTCATACTGTTCATACTGATCAATGCAAAGAAATGGAGGAAAACAACAGAATGGGAAAGACCAGAGATCTTTTCAAGAAAATTAGAGATACCAGGGGAACATTTCATGCAAAGATGGGCTCAGTAAAGGACAGAAATGGTATGGATCTAACAGAAGCAGAAGATATTAAGAAGAGGTGGCAAGAATACACAGAAGAACTGTATAAAAAAGATCTTCATGACCCAGATAATCACAGTGGTGTGATCACTCACCTAGAGCCAGACATCCTGGAATGTGAAGTCAAGTGGGCCTTAGAAAGCACCACTACGAACAAAGCTAGTGGAGGTGATGGAATTCCAGTTGAGCTATTCCAAATCCTGAAAGATGATGCTGTGAAAGTGCTGCACTCAATATGCCAGCAAATTTGGAAAACTCAGCAGTGGCCACAGGACTGGAAAAGGTCAGTTTTCATTCCAATCCCAAAGAAAGGCAATGCCAAAGAATGCTCAAACTACCACACAATTGCACTCATCTCACACGCTAGTAAAGTAATGCTCAAAATTCTCCAAGCCAGGCTTCAGCAATACGTGAACCGTGAATTTCTAGATGTTCAAGCTGGTTTTAGAAAAGGCAGAGGAACCAGAGAGCAAATTGCCAACATCCACTGGATCATCGAAAAAGCAAGAGAGTTCTAGAAAAAACATCTATTTCTGCTTTATTGACTATGCCAAAGCCTTTGACTGTATGGATCACAATAAACTGGAAAATTCTGAAAGAGATGGGGATACCAGACCACCTGACCTGCCTCTTGAGAAATCTGTATGCAGGTCAGGAAGCAACAGTTAGAACTGGACATGGAACAACAGACTGGTTCCAAATAGGAAAAGGAGTTCATCAAGGCTGTATATTGTCACCCTGCTTATTTAACTTATATGCAGAGTATATTATGAGAAATGCTGGGCTGGAAGAAGCACAAGCTTGAATCGAGATTGCCAGGAGAAATATGAATAACCTCAGATATACAGACGACACCACTGTTATGACAGAAAGTGAAGAGGAATTAAAAAGTCTCTTGATGAAACTGAAAGAGGAGAGTGAAAAAGTTGGCTTAAAGCTCAACATTCAGAAAACGAAGATCATGGCATCTGGTCCCATCACTTCATGGGAAATAGATGGGGAAACAGTGGAAATAGTGTCAGACTTTATTTTTCTGGGCTCCAAAATCACTGCAGATGGTGACTGCAGCCATGAAATTAAAAGATGCTTACTCCTTAGAAGGAAAGTTATGACCAACCTAGATAGCATATTCAAAAGCAGAGACATTACTTTGCCAACAAAGGTCCATCTAGTCAAGGCTATGGTTTTTCCAGTGGTCATGTATGGATGTGAGAGTTGGACTGTGAAGAAGGCTGAGTGCCGAAGAATTGATGCTTTTGAACTGTGGTGTTGGAGAAGACTCTTGAGAGTCCCTTGAACTGCAAGGAGATCCAACCAGTCCATCCTAAAGGAGATAAGTCCTGGGTGTTCATTGGAAGGACTGATGTGGAGGCTGAAACTCCAATACTTTGGTTACCTCATGCGAAGAGTTGACTCATTGGAAAAGACTCTGATGCTGGGAGGGATTGGGTGGCTGGAGGAGAAGCGGGGGGACAGAGGATGAGAAGGCTGGATGGCATCACTGACTTGATGGACATGAGTTTGGGTGAGCTCCAGGAGTTGGTGATGGACAGGGAGGCCTGGCGTGCTGCAATTCATGGGGTAGCAAAGAGTCGGACATGACTGTGCAACTGAACTGAAGTGAACTGAAAGGATTTTTAAGTGCCCAATAACTTTAAATTATTAAAATAATTAATAGTTAATCCATTAATGTACCTGTTGCTATAGCAAATACCCCTTGCTTAATTCTTTGGGAGCAGTACACAGAGATTTTTATTTCTCTTGCTGTCAAGGTTTAAAGAGAACTAACGCACTTAACAAATGTTTTTGTCTTGACTAATTGTCTCAAAATGTATTTATACAGCGTTTAACATCTATATCCCACTTCATTGGACTAGTGGCACAACATATATGAAGAACACCTTTTTACATGAGAACATTGTGACTTGCTAACCTCATTGATTCTCACTGACAGTAGACTCAAGCCTATTCTTTTGTGGATCTTCAGCTTAAACAATTTACATTACCCACCTGGGTTCATCCCTGGGTTGGGAAGATCCCGTGGAGGAGGGCATGACAACCCACTCCAGTATTCTTGCCTGGGGAATCCCCATAGACAGAGGAGCCTGGCAGGCTACAGTCCATGGGGTCATAAAGAGCTGGACATGACTGAGCAACTAACACAGCACGTGTGTATAAGAGCAGAGTGGTCTGTGTGTATTGAATAAAGTAGAAGCTAAAGGTTGGGGGTGGGATGAGATCTGAAGATGATAAAAAGGGAACAGTTACAGAATCTTCCTGTGATTACTGACCAGGTACCCTCTTCTTCTGGTCTGCCCCTCTGGTTGTGACTGACAGGATTTTGATTATGTTACAAATGTTTTTAATCTTTGTCGTATGAAGAAGGAGATAAATGTTTCCTAGTTGACCTTCAGTGATCAGTCTTGCTTGCATATGTTCATCATGTCTTCATGCCTTGGTAAGTCAGAGTGGATTGATTAGCTTAGGAAAGAAGATAAGGAGAATGCATTTGGGGTCATATACAATGGCAATTTAGGAACACTTGCCTGATTATCATTTTGACCTGGAGTGTCAGTGTAGGAGGTTTCATATTATTCAAAGTCAAATATTATAACTCATGCAGTTGTTTTCACAAATGCTATAACATGGACTGTTTCCTCATTTTGTTTCCTTGTGTAAGATAACTTTTTAGCCATTTGCATACCCATAAAAGCAGTTCTCTGGTGTCTTAGATGGTAAAGAATCTGCCTGCAATGTGGGAAACCTTGGTTTGATCCCTGGGTTGGAAAGATCCCCTGGAGGACAGCATGGCAACCCACTCCAGTATTCTTACCTAGAGAATCCATATGGACAGAGGAGCCTGATGAGCTACAGACCATGGGATCGCAAAGAGTCAGACATGACTGAGTGACTAAGCACAGCACATACACATAAAAAACACAGGTTTTCAAAATGTTTATATTTTACAGAATATAAAAACAAGGACAGTGTCAAGAACTCTTGTACTGACATTTACTACTTAATTATTAAGTAGGTCTTTTTTTCATATTTGAGCATTTATGAAATAAGCAAGCTGATCTTAAAGTTTTTTTTAAAGATTCCAATACATGTCTACCTTTCATACAATAACCTTAGCACAAGCTTTGCTAATTCTTAAAAAAAATTGACAATATAATTTCCATTGTCCCCAGATTTTATAATTAACTATAGACCTTAGTGATTAACTGGAGTATTTTTAAAGGTCCTTCTGATTATAAGATTATCTTATATTATTTCTTGTGAAATAAACTCAAAAATGGTTAAAGCTCTCCCCAAAATGTTTAATTTTTTTCTCATCTTATTATGAGAATGCATTTCTGATTAAGTTTTGAAATTCTCTTTAGCTCATTAACTCCTATTAAACTCCTACCACTGACTTTCAGATAAAATCTTATTTTCTAACACATCTTTCTAACATATAATAATGGTAGAATATCAGGCTTTCAAAGTCTGTTTTAAGATCAAGGATTTATTTTACTTGGAAATCATTTTTTAGTCCTTGCTGAGAATGACTTCCGTACAGTTTTAATCAAGTCTGACTTATAGAATAGGATCTCCCTGATGATTAGCTAATACAGTTAAGGTGAATGAGAGTCCAGCTGTAGGAAATGTAATATGAATTTCATTTGCATTTTCATCCAGCCACTCAGACTATAAAGAGTGATTCTAAGATAATGTAAAAAGCCAAAGATTTTAAAGTTTTCAAAAATAACCTAACTGAACAGAATCATTCACTTAGATATTTACAAAAAAAATCACTTAATTTATATTTTAGAGCTCTCCTGAGTATGGTTAGTTGTAAAGAAAAGAGCTTTAGGAAAACAAAGCATTATTATGATTATTATTTCCATTATAGAAATGCCAAATCTAAAGATACACTCATAGAATCAATCCAAATAGCATTTTACTGAATGAACAAAGACAAGGCTGTCACAGCATTTCTCTTTGGGAAAAGCCCTCTCCACTGCTCAGGCGAATGCATCACATTTTGAAAGGCTAGATCCTGAGGATAGAATAAAGCAATAAAACATGACTGGGAAGAGCCTTTTTCTCATGCTGTTATTAACATCCATCAAAAACCCAGAGTCTCTTTTAATACTACTTTCAAACTGACTTCTTCCCATCAAACACAATTACAGATGACTTCATTCATGAAAACAGGGTTTTGGTTTCCCGTCAACAAATGGCAACATGTTTTTGCCAACCAAACCAACAAGTCAGTATTTTCTATTTGATGTAGAATGCAATTTTAGTCAGTGAAATCATTTCTAGGTATAAGGCAAAGAAACAAAGCTTAAAGCAGACAGGAGCTAACTATATTTAATCCACCGCGTATACTGGGCCATCCCAATGGAATCAAACACAGGTATTTCCCGCACTAAGCCTTCCTTCACCATTTCGAACAGAGCCATGAAGTATGTTTATTATGAACTTTTGAACTATCTGAACTTATTCCATGCACTGAAATATTGCCTTGAAAAATGATTTTTTTTTTTTTTAAAAAAACTAGTGACGTGACAGCTAAAGCTGTTGTGTTTTGTATCATTCAGTTGGAAGGTATTACCCTGAGAATTATATTTCCCGGCATTAGCCCAGGTTCTCTGAAAATGGTAAGCTGCACAATGAATAATTAATATTGGCAAAGTCCTTATAAACCTTTGTAGATAGACTCTATCATATTCTACTGGAATATATCCCAAGTACAAAGCAGCTTTGATTTAATTCATTGTCCGTTCCTGATTTGTTTTTCTTTTACTAGCCTGCCCTCCATTTTATGTAAGACATCATATAAATAAAATTACTGTTTCTGGCTTGAATCATCACTAGATTTGAGTTAGTGGTTGCATGAAAGGCTAATTTAAACAACAGGCAGGGCCCCTGCCTTATATAGAAGACAGGAAGGAGTTCTATCCACGGCCATCCTTGGCAGTAATGCTCTGTCCAATTAGAATGAATCATATTCACGTTATATGTAAAATATATCATACTATAGTAAACGAAGAATTTGCTGTTACTGAGTCAAGAATGAAAGAAAGCAAGCTTCAAAGGTCATTAGCCTGTCCTCTGGCTTTCTGAGGACTACAATTAAAAAGTCCTCGAGAATTATCTGCCAAGTCCTTAAAATTATTCAGACAAGTAGGCACCACAGTCTCCTTCTGTAAATCATTACCAGGTCTGCCAGCCTTTATAGTCAGTAAGATCTGCTTGCTATTTAACCCAGCCATGAAAATAGTCTCTGGCCGAAATACAGTGGTCCCAGAAAAAGATAGACAGTGGATCTAATTTTAAAAATGGGATGGGTATAAAAAAATATTTTTTTCTTGCTCTATTTTCCAGAACTTTTGGTTTTCTTGGTAATCAGTCTTTGTGAAGTCTTAGCCTCCTAAACTGGTGAGGCAGTTTCTTATTACAATGTGGAACTTTGGCTGGACCAAACTGTGCCCTGAATCAAAATATATTCCTTGGAGAAGAACACAGAGTGATGAACAGCCAGCCTGTAACACAGCCCTTGTCGTGTCCCCCAGTTACAATACAATAATGATAATTTATATTTACTGAGTAAGCACTCAGTAAATATGTATTAGGCATTGATTTAAGATGCTCCAATGTATTAATTCTGCGATATCCTATAAGATGACTATTCCCATGTGAGAGTGAGAGTGTGAGGTTCTGAGGAGGTCAGTAACTTGCCTAAACCACCCACTGTTTTTGTTATTGAGTTGCTAAGTTGTATCTCTTTGTGACCCCATGGACTGTAACTGGCCAGGCTCTTCTGTCCATGGGATTTCCTAGGAAAAAATCCTGGAGTGGGTTGTCATTTCCTTCTCCAGGGGGTCTTCCTGACCCAGGGATCAAACTCAAGTCTCCTGCCATGTTTCCTGCACTGGTAGATGGAGACTACTAGTGAGTTACTGGTTACCAGTGAGTTTTACCAGTGAGTCACCTGGGAAGCCCTAAATCACCCAGTAGTCAGTGGCAGAACTTGGGTCCGAACTCAGGCATTTTGGAGTAAAAATCTGTATTTAACCTTAACGAAGTAAACACCATTTGATATTTAAGAGTTTGCATATTTCCAAGCTTTTGGAGTGAAAAACTCAGGTAAGAAGCACAGAGGAATGTCTAGAAGGCCACAGGAAATATTAGAAATTTGTGAAAGAATATAATTGTTTACATTTCTGATAGAATTATTTAATATGGTAGGAAGCCCCCTGTCCTGTCTAGGCAGGAGAATTCTAAGGAGTATGTCTGGCAAAAATGGCTTGCCATTATTTTAACTATCACAATTCCTGAGCTATATAATTGATTGAAATGGACTATTTCAAGGTAAGGTTTAAAATAGGATGATTTTTTTTTTTTTTTGGTTTCAAGGAAGAATATCACAACAGGGAATGACTCATTCTTCTTTATTTTTATTTTAAAATTTTTATTGGGTATAAGTTGATTTACAATGCTGTATTGGTTTCAGGTGTACAGTAAAGTGAATCAGTTCAGATCAGATCAGATCAGATCAGTTGCTCAGTCGTGTCCAACTCTTTGCGACCCCATGAATCGCAGCACGCCAGGCCTCCCTGTCCATCACACATACATATATACCTTCTTTTTCAGAATGTTTCCTGTATAGGTAATTACTGATCATTGAGGAGCATTCCCTGTCCCATACAATAGGTCCATATTATTTATCTGTTTTATATGTAATAGCATGTATATGTCAGTCCCAGTCTCTCAATTGGTAGCTCTGTTGACCCTAAGTTTGTTTTTCACTTCTATGACTCTATTTCTGTTTTGTAATTAAGTTCATTTGTACTATATATTTTTATTATTGTATACAGCTTTATCGGAGAAGGCAATGGCACCCCACTCCAGTACTCTTGCCTGGAAAACCCCATGGACGGAGGAGCCTGGTAGGCTGTAGTTCATGGGGTTGCTAACAGTTGGACACGACTGAGCGACTTCACTTTCACTTTTCACTTTCCTGCATTGGAGAAGGAAATGGCAACCCACTCCAGTGTTCCCCCGTCCCTGGAGAATCCCAGGGACGGGGGAGCCTGGTGGGCTGCCGTCTATGGGGTCGCACAGAGTCGGACACGACTGAAGTGACTTAGCAGCATACAGCTTTATAAAATAATCTCTTAAAATATTCCTGACTTTTAAAAATGGATTCCATTTTTGTACCTGGACCAATTTTCTTTCATCTTCACTTACTCATATTCCACGTTTGGTTACCCTCACTCTCTTGATTACTCAAGTCACTTTCCATATAGAAAAGAAAATATTTTTGAATTGGCAATAATTTCTTTGGTTTTGAATTTCCTGCTCAGTTGTACCATAATTTTGGTATGCATTAGGAGTATTATAATGCCACATATAAGCAGTATGCCACATGTAATAATTATATGCCACATATAAGCAGTATTATATATTTGTCTTTCTCTATCTGACTTACTTTACTCAGCAGGACAGTCTCTAGGTCCATCTATGTTACTGCAAATGACATTATTTCACATTTTAAAATGGCTGACTCATTCTTGAATTAGTAATCCCTCTACCCCCTAATCTCATCAGTGGGTTACTTTACAGTGTTTTCAAATAATGTCTCCAAAGCTTGTCTGTTCCTCAAGTCAGCATTCTTGTACTTAATTTCCACAAAACATAATTTCAAACCTTCTCCATTCTCTTCAAACTCCTGACCCCCTTTCAGTTTTGGCTATGACTGTATATCCTATTTTAATGAGCACATGATGATGTAAAATAGCAATTATCTCTTCCCTGTCACTTAAATGACAAGCACACTCATCTTTGCTGATTTTCATTCCTCCTTTCTAAGACTAATCCTTCCACTTGTTTTCCTGGGAACACATACTCTGGAGTCATTCCTCTTCTTTTCCCTTTCCTTCTGTTTCTTTTTCCTTTGCATCAATCTGTAAACAGAACTGTCTCTCTCATTATAAAACTAAATCAACTAAATGAAAGAAAATAACGTTCTTTGACCCTACTATATACCTCCTTTCAACTTTCTTGAAATCACCTACTTTTTTCTTTTAATATTTTTTCCTTTGTTCATTCTCCTTGCTTTCTTGGCTTGTTAACCTCCTAATGCATTTTTCTTTGAATGCCATCTGATTTCTGTCTTCCAGGGTTCTATTAGTAATGTCAGAGTTACCACATTTGTTTTAGAAAATGCAGTGGGTATTTCTCTGTCACATTTTGGCATTATGTACTACTATTGAGTTTCCCTTCTTGAAGAAGCCCTTCTATCCTCTGGGCTTCCATGACTCCACACTAGCGTGTTCCTTTCTTACTTTGCTCTTAGCCAGTTCTCTTACACATTCTTCTTCTACTTGGTAATAATTTTTATGCTCCATTGTCATCTCTCTTAAGGGAAAATTACCCTAAAAGATTGCATCCAACTTTATGACTCCAGTTCCCAACTGTATGCCAATGATTTCCAAATAAAAAATTTCAACCAGATACATCTCATTAGCATCAGATCTATTCTTCCAACTTCCTGTAGAATACTACATGTAGTTATTCTGTCTAACTTTTCATATTTACCATTCAACAAAATAAGCTCATATTTTTTCCCTACAATTATCTCTTCTTCCTTGTTTTCTGCCTCAATTCATAGCAAATCCTTTGCTCAGTTGCCCAACCACAAGGTTTGGTGTTATTCTTGACTTACCTCTTCTTCATCCCTTACATCCAGTGAAATATTTGTGTTCTAGTTTTATAGCCTTCCACAATTTTTTCAGCCCAGTAAACTTTCCCCCAGAGCTATAGCTCAACTTAGGCTACTACCAAAAACATCTACTTCTGCTTTATTGATTATTACAAAGCCTTTGATTGTGTGGATCACAACAAACTGTGGAAAATTCTTAAACAGATAGGAATACCAGACCGCCTGACCTGCCTCCTGAAAAATCTGTATGCAGGTCAGGAAGCAACAGTTAGAACTGGACAACAGTTAGAACAGGACAACAGTTAGAACAACAGACTGGTTTCAAATTGGGGAAGCAGTATATCAAAGCTGTATATTTTCACCCTGCTTATTTCACTTATATGCAGAGTACATCATGAGAAATGCTGGGCTGGATGAAGTACAAGCTGAAATCAAGATTGCCGGGAGAAATATCAATAATCTCAAATATGCAGATGATACCACCCTTTTGGCAGAAAGTGAAGAAGAACTAAAGAGCCTCTTCATGAAAGTGAAAGAGGAGAGTGAAAAAGTTGGCTTAAAACTCAGCTTTCAGAAAACTAAAATCATGGCATCTGGTCCCATCACTTCATGGCAAATAGATGGGGAAACAGTGGAAACAGTGACAGACTTTATTTTGGGGGGCTCCAAAATGACTGCAGATGGTGATGCAGCCTTGAAATTAAAAGAGGCTTACTCCTTGGAAGAAAAGCTCTCACCAACCTAGACAGCATATTAAAAAGCAGAGACATTACTTTGCCAACAAAGTAATGTCAAGACTATGGTTTTTCCAGTAGTCATGTATGGATGTGAGAGTCGGACTATAAAGAAAGCTGAGCACCAAATAATTTATGCTTTTGAACTGTGGTCTTGGAGAAGACTCTTGAGAGCCCCTTGGACTGCAAGAAGATCCGACCAGTCCCTCCTAAAGGAAATCAGTCCTGAATATTCATTGGAAGGACTGATGCTGAAGCTGAAACTTCAATACTTTAGCCACCTGATGTGAAGAACTGACTCCTTGGGAAAGACCCTGATGCTGGCAAAATTGAAGGCAGGAGAAGAAGGGGACGACAGAGGATTATATGGTTGGATGGCCTCACTGACTCAATGAGCATGAGTCTGAGTAAACTCTGGGAGTTGGTAATGGACAGGGAAGCCTGGCATGCTGCAGTCCATCGGATCGCAAAGAGTTGGACATGACCGAATGACTGAACTGAGCTGATCGCTCACCTGGATTTCTGCAACAATATCCTCATTTGTTTTTAAGCCTTTAACGTTGATCCATCCTATTTTCTGGCTTGCACATTTCCAAAAGTCATCATGCCATACTTCTTAAACTTGAAAAATCATTTATCCAATCTTATGTGGCTTTCTTTAACAAATTCTTTAGATAAACTTTTCCTTGTGAAACTTTGCCTTGATTATGAAATCTGGGTTAATCATTGTTGTTACGGGTTTTCAACAGCATTGAAGCCTTCCCTAAAGAAGAGTTGTTTTTTTTTCTCACATTTTTATTTATTGTTATGCTATTTTAAAGTATAAGCTAAACAAAGGCAAGAAATTCATTTAGATTTTTTGTTAAATTCAGAATATTATACAGTTTCAGACAATCTGTACTTAGGTTTACTTGTTGAATGCAAAACTGATAAAAGTAACTCCATCTTTGGACAGCAGTATTTATTACAGGAAATATGTATATATCTTCTTATATCTGTATTTTGAATTGATTTATGATAATTTGTAATATAGGTTCAGACTGCAATCATTTGAAACCATGTGATTACCATCATAATTCATATGATCAGTTCAGTTCAGTCACTCAGTCATGTCCGACTCTTTGAGACCCCATGAACTGCAGCACACCAGGCCTCCCTGTTAATCACCAACTCCCAGAGTTTACCCATCATGTCCATTGAGTCAGTGATGCCATCCAACCATCTCATCCTCTCTCATCCTCTTCTCCTGCCCTCAATCTTTCCTAACATCAGGGTCTTTTCAAATGAGTCAGTTCTTTGCATCAGGCGGCCAAAGTATTGGAGTTTCAGCTTCAACATCAGGTGATTCTAATGTTTAAATCTCACCAGATTGAGATGGGAATTTTCAGAAGTCATTCAGTTTTGGGTATTTGGGATCTCTGAAATATGTGGCTGGATCCCTGGGAGAAAGACTTTAAGACAGTTGGATCGCTATCCATTCAGTTCTTTACCCAAGAGGGTAAAAAAATGGAGTCAGGTGACATTTCTAATTGTTTTGTCAGCTGACACTCCAGGTAAACTGACTAATGATATTTGTTAGGGAGAAGAAATCTTGTGTCAGAAATGCCTTTTGCAGGATATATCTGGGAAAGAATAAACTATAGAAAAATAGAACGCAGGATCTAGAAGGCAAGGCTTCCTGGAGAATGCCATGTAAGCCATGCACTTCTATGGGGTATAAAACGAAGATGTGTTGTAATTGAAACCTAACTGAAGAACCCTCTAGTTGTACAAAGACTTCAAGAACCTCATCTAGAGACAGTATCTCTTCTGGGCAAACACACACGCACACACGCATGCATGCACTCATCTAATACTGGAAAGAAGGGCCTGAGTAACAGCTTTCAATGTCCCAAATTCTCACTGTTGCTTCTGAGCCCTTTTGATGTTATTTCATATGGGTAAGAACTCTGACTCTTTCTGTCTTACTTGCCAGTCTGATCCTATGTGACAGTGATCCTATGCAGATGCAATGCTCCTTTAAACAAATTTAACAGTCTTCTGTTGATATTTATGTACAGTATATGATGTAGCTGGATTCCTGGTGGTTCTCTCTCTCTCTCAAGTTCCTTTCAGCATAGCTCTTGAAAACATTTAGTTTTCCTGCTTGATTATACCATATTTGAAGGAACATTCAAGGTCAGATTCACAATGGGTAACTCTAACAGTTTGTGCATTTTAAGCAGATTTAAATTGCATTCATGACTTTTATTTCAAAACCCATATATCCTCTTTTAGAGAACAATGCTAAGGACATTAGGTAATTGCTGAACTGAGTATTAGAGTTGGATAATTTCCTTAGATATTTTAATTGGATATCTGTGAATAAAGACTCCATCACACATTGTACTTAGCCTTCCAAGTATCAAAACGCTAAGCATGCATTTATTACCAATGGACTGTGGTGACATTAGCTGTTCTGGGAGTTCCTAGAAATATGGTTATTCTATCTGCCTCTTAAAAGGAACCATTCATATTTACTGCCTCAGAGACTCTGATGAGTGGACAGAGGAAGGGATGGAAGATGAGGAGCAGGAGCGAGTTATGAGAACAAGATGTATTGCCATGTTTGCAGCAAAGGCAGATCAAACACAACGAGTCTCAGAAGATAGCATATAAGTCAGGATATTCTGACATAATATAGGAGAGGTCTTTAAATGCAACTGATTTCATAGTCTTGGTAAATCATAAAAGGTCTATTTGAAAAACTGCAATAATAATTAAACATCTGCCAAGTTTTCAGTGTTGACATTTGCTGGAGGACTGAAAACTTTCCTGAAATCTATATTTTAAGACATTTTCTCAGTTAATCACAAAAGGTTTTTTTTTTTTTTTTATCAGAGTATTCTGTGTGACCCCTTTAAATAATAACAACAAAAAAATATGAACAATCTGAGAAGGAAAGGGAAATGTGGCACAGTTCCCTCTTAGAATTTCTGCTCAGTTAAAGAATCCAGGAGAGATTTCAACTCTATCAAAATACAGTTGTAAGTTTAAAATAGTCAAATTGTTATGAGCACTTTAAAGGTTCTTGTGACAGTCTCTTAAATTTTGCTTTTTAACAATCAAATTGGAATTAAATCTCACAGAAATAGCTTCCAAGAAATTAGTAAGCAAGAGTGGAAAGAAACATGTTTGTTCAAGTCAACATAATACAGAAAAATTTATGCTAAAGACATTAAGTTTTGAGAAGTGTGAAAATTCCATTTTTGCCATCCTATCAGCAGATTTTTTTCCATTCTTTGCTTTTTAAAAAAAAAAAAGTGAATGAATTGGACTTTCTGAATTGTACTCAAGGAAAAATCTTGAATTGGAGTCCTGTGAAAGAAATTTTTTCTCTGCCCACTCACAGGCAATTATCATTTTATTTTAGCTGCATGTTTTGATTTGTACTTATGTGTGTATACAACATAGAGATGATGAAAGATACACCTTATAGTAGTTTAAGAAAAGTCTGTGAATTTAAGAATATTTCTTAACCTCCAACAAAAATGCTGGAGAGGCGTGTAAAACTTGTATGTTTTGGACTACAAGTGAATCCTGAAATGCATCTTGAATGCAGAATAGCTGTTGAGTTCACACTCTTTTTCCTATGACTTTAGTCTAAAAGGGCCAGGTAGGTAATTAAAATGAGTGAGGGGTGTCTGGTGACAGGAAAAAAAAAAAAAAAACAGCTCCAAGTGGTATCTAAAGGGTGAGTCTTTACTCAGCTCCAGTTGATGGTGGACATGCAAAAGCCCAGGCCCAGTGGGGGAGTATCTGTTTCAAGAGCATTTGTGAGACACTACAGATGTGTGAATTCTCTCAATTTAAATGTTGGCCAGGCAAATCAAGATGATAGATCGTATGTGACTCAAGATCTGCTAATTTCCATATCTAATACAACAATATTCTAATATTCTATGTCCCTACCAAGCTGATGAAACCTGATATGTCTAAACCAAAATTTTATTAGCTTATCTTCTTGAAGTGGAATCATCCCTGAATTGTGTTTAAAGTTGTGTATTCAGTTCTCATTGAGAATTGATACATAAAGCAACATGGAACTGGACATGGAACAGCAGACTGGTTCCAAATAGGAAAAGGAGTACGTCAAGGCTGTATATTATCACCCTGCTTATTTCACTTATATGCAGAGTACACCATGAGAAACACTGGGCTGGATGAAGCACAAGCTGGAATCAAGATAGCCGGGAGAAATATCAATCACCTCAGATATGCAGATGACACCACCCTTATGGCAGAAAGTGAAGAAGAACTAAAGAGCCTCTTGATGAAAGTGAAAGAAGAGAGTTAAAAAGTTGGCTTAAAGCTCAACATTCAGAAAACAAAGATCATGGCATCCAGTCCCATCATTTGTGGGAAATAGATGGGGAAACAGTGGAAACAGAGGCTGAATTTATTTTGGGGAGCTCCAAAATCACTGCAGATGGTGACCGCAGCCATGAAATTAAAAGACCCTTACTCCTGGAAGGAAAGTTATGACCAACCTAGACAGCATATTAAAAAGTAGAGACATTATTTGGCCAACAAAGTTCTGTCTAGTCAAGGCTGTGGTTTTTCCAGTAGTCATGTATGGATATGAGAGTTGAACTATAAAGAAAGCTGAGCACCAAAGAATTGATGCTTTTGAACTGTGGTGTTGAGAGTCCCTTGGACTGCAAGAAGATCCAACCAGTCTGTCCTAAAAGAGATCAGTCCTGGGTGTTCATTGGAAGGACTGTTATTGAAGCTGAAAATCCAATACTTTGGCCACCTGATACAAAGAGCTGATTCATTAGAAAAGACCCTGATGCTGGGAAAGATTGAAGACAAGAGGATAAGGGGACGACAGAGGATGAGATAGTTGGATGGCATCACCAACTCAATGGACATGAGTTTAAGTAAACTCTGGGAGTTGGTGATGGACAGGGAGGCCTGGCGTGCTGCAGTCCATCGGGTTGCATGGAGTTGGACATGACTGAACAACTGAACTGAACTGATTCAGTTCTCATTGAGAATTGATACATAAAACAACACTATGAGGAATATACCTGAATAAACTATAAAACTTTTCAGTAGTCTGTTAGGTGTCAAAACTTGTCAGTGATTGATTAAGTGTTAAATGTCACTTGTGTGAAGATATATAAGACAAATTTACTTTAGAAGTTAACACCAGTAGGACATTTTTTAAAGATAAAGCATATCACATAATACATATTCTTTTTTTAGGAATAAGCAAGTAAATGAGAAAGTGCACTGAAAATTCAGTCTCAATCATGGTAATTATATGAACTTAAGAATGATAATTTGTATCTTTCTAAGTTTATAGAATTTTGAATTCTTGTTCTCTTTTAATAGCTGTGTGTATGTATGAATGTATGTGTGTGTATAGAGTTTTGGATTTTTGTGTGTGTACATATATACATGCCTGTACATATATGTGCTTATATGAATGTGTGTCTTATTTAAAGTAGTTTAAATCATTCTTTGGAAGGTGGAATACAATTTTAAGTAAAAATTTTAAAAAAGCAGTTTGGAATCTTTCTGTTACAGCATCCGTAGAATTTTGATACTTTATCACCATTTTAAGATACCTGAATAAGGAGCTAAGTTACTGATAAGATTATAAAGTAGCCAAATTTTCTTTTAAGTTCCTTTCCTTTTCTTAAATAATCTGTACTAATTTATTGAGACAATAGTGATTTCATATTATTCCTGTATGGAAGGTGTATATTTGAGTAAGTATATTTATTTTACAAGCTTAAAGAATATGAAACAGAGGTAATAGTTCACAGTTTTATAGAAAATACCTGAAGTGTTTTCTTGTTGTTGTTCAGTTGCTCAGTTGTGTGAGACTCTTCGCAATCCCATGGGTTGGAACACACCAGGCATCCCTGTTCTTCACTGTCTCCTGGAGTTTGCTCAAACTCATGTCCTTTGAGTTGATGATGCCATTCAACCATGTCATTCTCTGTAGCCCCCTTCTCTTCCTGCCCTCAGTCTTTTCCAGCATCAGGGTCTTTTCCAATGAGTCAACTCTTCCCATCAGGTGGCCAAAGTACTGGAGCTTCAGCTTCAGCATCAATCCTTCCAATGAATATTCAGGGTTGGTTTCCTTTAGGATTGACTGGTCTGATCTCCTTATTGTCCACGGGACTCTCAAGATTTTTCTTCAGCACCACAGTTCAAAAACATCAATTATTTGGTGCTCAACCTTCTTTATGGTCCATCTCTCACATCTGTATATGAATACTGGAAAGACCATAGCCTTGACTATATGGACCTTCTTGGCAAAGTGATATCTCTGCTTTCTAATATGATGTCTAGGTTTGTCATAGCTTTTCTTCCAAGGAGCAAATGTCTTTTAATTTCATGGCTGCAGTCACCATCTGCAGTGATTTTGAAGCCTACGAAAATAAAATCTGCCACTGTTTCCATTTTTTCCCCTTCTATTTGCTATGAAGTGATAGGACTAAATGCCATGATCCTAGTACGCATGAGCTGTTTAAGACATAAAAATGTTGGTTTTAATTGTGTGTTGTTACTTCCATAGCATTAGCAAAATCAACATGCTTAGGAAAATTATATTTATTGTTGAAGTTAATTATGTGAAGCAACCATGGTCAGAAAATAAATCTCCTAAGGAAATTTTGGAATTTTAAAATTGCATTTGCTTTAAAGTAAGCTTTTTCTGTTTGTTTTAATTCACCAGATGAAACTTTATCATCAAGATCATATTTTGAGAGGTGGGCAATTTTATGGATGATTACAGGTGAGCTCAGTCAGATGTTGTGTTTGCGACTAGCTTTGACATCTTTTTCATCTGTGTATCATTTATATCCCTAGTACAATAGCAGACATGTTGTCTGTTTTCTATAAACTCTTATTGAACTCTATTAAAGAAAACTGTTAAATAATTTTGAAAACATAGTGACATCAGAAAAATATTTTGTGCTTTACTGTACACTGTTAAGCCCAACATAATTTTTGTTGATAAACTTTTATTTTTTCAACTTAGTAACAAGGTTTCTGAATGGTTATTGAATGATTGCCTCTTTTTTTTACTTTAATCATTACAATGGAATTAGACAAATATTGTGTTAACTTTTTGCATTAAGATGACCAGCATAGGTTAACTACTGAAATGTTCATAAAATATAATGAGAATGCTATAAATTAGTCTTGAAAAATATTAAGAAATAGCACATTTCCAAACTTTGATCCAAATGTATACATTTAAGGCACTTTTTTATTTATTTTGCTTATTTTTGCACATGTTTCTACTAGAGTCACACTGATCCTCTAACTTTTCAATGATTTATTGTCTTTCAGTGATTCAGAGAAATTGCTTTCCCTGGTTATACTAGTCTAGCACTAAGATAGTACTTTTTTTTTTTGGTCTAAAAGAGTCTTTGCATTCCTTATCTAAGGCTTTATCCCTGTCCTGAGTGAATAATGGATTAAAAAGTGGACTCACCAGCCTCCTTCCTTAGTCCCCTTCCTCAATTCTTAATCTTCACAGTAAAAAGATATGTACTTGGATAAAAGTCAGTAGCCATAAGTTTGTGTAGTTTTCTAAAAAGTTAAAGTACATTATGGGCTTCCCTTTGTAGCTCAGTTGGTAAAGAGTCTGCCTGCAATACAGGAGACATGGGTTTGATTGCTGAGTCGGAAAGATCTCCTGGAGAAGGAAATGGCAGCCCGCTCCAGTATTCTTGCCTGGAGAATCCCATGGACAGAGGAGCCTGGTAGTTTCCCAGTCCATGGGGTCACAAGAATTGGACACAACTTAGTGACTAAACCACCACCAGCACCAAAGTGTGTTATATTTTTATTATTTTTTTTTCTAATTTTATTTTATTTTTAAACTTTACATAATTGTATTAGTTTTGCCAAATATCAAAATGAATCCGCCACAGGTATACATGTGTTCCCCATCCCGAACCCTCCTCCCTCCTCCCTCCCCATACCATCCCTCTGGGCCGTCCAGTGCACCAGCCCCAAGCATCCAGCATCGTGCATCGAACCTGGACTGGCAACTCGTTTCCTACATGATATTTTACATGTTTCAATGCCATTCTCCCAAATCTTCCCACCCTCTCCCTCTCCCACAGAGTCCATAAGACTGTTCTATACATCAGTGTCTCTTTTGCTGTCTCGTATACAGAGTTATTGTTACCATCTTTCTAAATTCCATATATATGCGTTAGTATACTGTATTTATGTTTTTCCTTCTGGCTTACTTCACTCTGTATAATAGGCTCCAGTTTCATCCACCTCATTAGAACTGATTCAAATGTATTCTTTTTAATGGCTGAGTAATACTCCATTGTGTATATGTACCACAGCTTTCTTATCCATTCATCTGCTGATGGACATCTAGGTTGCTTCCATGTCCTGGCTATTATAAACAGTGCTGCGATGAACATTGGGGTACACGTGTCTCTTTCCCTTCTGGTTTCCTCAGTGTGTATGCCTAGCAGTGGGATTGCTGGATCATAAGGCAGTTCTACTTCCAGTTTTTTAAGGAATCTCCACACTGTTCTCCATAGTGGCTGTACTAGTTTGCATTCCCACCAACAGTGTAAGAGGGTTCCCTTTTCTCCACACCCTCTCCAGCATTTATTATTTGTAGACTTTTGGATCGCAGCCATTCTGACTGGTGTGAAATGGTACCTCATAGTGGTTTTGATTTGCATTTCTCTGATAATGAGTGATGTTGAGCATCTTTTCATGTGTTTGTTAGCCATCTGTATGTCTTCTTTGGAGAAATGTCTATTTAGTTCTTTGGCCCATTTTTTGATTGGGTCGTTTATTTTTCTGGAGTTGAGCTGTAGGAGTTGCTTGTATATTTTTGAGATTAGTTGTTTGTCAGTTGCTTCATTTGCTATTATTTTCTCCCATTCTGAAGGCTGTCTTTTCACCTTGCTAATAGTTTCCTTTGATATGCAGAAGCTTTTAAGGTTAATTAGGTCCCATTTGTTTATTTTTTGCTTTTATTTCCAATATTCTGGGAGGTGGGTCATAGAGGATCCTGCTGTGATGTATGTCGGAGAGTGTTTTGCCTATGTTCTCCTCTAGGAGTTTTATAGTTTCTGGTCTTACGTTTAGATCTTTAATCCATTTTGAGTTTATTTTTGTGTATGGTGTTAGACAGTGGTCCAGTTTCATTCTTTTACAAGTGGTTGACCAGATATCCCAGCACCACTTGTTAAAGAGATTGTCTTTAATCCATTGTATATTCTTGCCTCCTTTGTCAAAGATAAGGTGTCCATATGTGCGTGGATTTATCTCTGGGCTTTCTATTTTATTCCATTGATCAATATTTCTGTCTTTGTGCCAGTACCATACTGTCTTGATAACTGTGGCTTTGTAGTAGAGCCTGAAGTCAGGTAGGTTGATTCCTCCAGTTCCATTCTTCTTTCTCAAGATCGCTTTGGCTATTCGAGGCTTTTTGTATTTCCATACAAATTGTGAAATTATTTGTTCTAGCTCTGTGAAGAATACTGTTGGTAGCTTGATAGGGATTGCATTGAATCTATAAATTGCTTTGGGTAGTATACTCATTTTCACTATATTGATTCTTCCAATCCATGAACATGGTATATTTCTCCATCTATTAGTGTCCTCTTTGATTTCTTTCACCAGTGTTTTATAGTTTTCTATATATAGGTCTTTAGTTTCTTTAGGTAGATATATTCCTAAGTATTTTATTCTTTCCGTTGCAATGATGAATGGAATTGTTTCTTAATTTCTCTTTCTGTTTTCTCATTATTAGTGTATAGGAATGCAAGGGATTTCTGTGTGTTGATTTTATATCCTGCAACTTTACTATAGTCATTGATTATTTCTAGTAATTTTCTGGTGGAATCTTTAGGGTTTTCTATGTAGAGGATCATGTCATCTGCAAATAGTGAGAGTTTTACTTCTTCTTTTCCAATTTGGATTCCTTTTATTTCTTTTTCTGCTCTGATTGCTGTGGCCAAAACTTCCAAAACTATGTTGAATAGTAATGGTGAAAGTGGGCACCCTTGTCTTGTTCCTGACTTTAGAGGAAATGCTTTCAATTTTTCACCATTGAGGATAATGTTTGCTGTGGGTTTGTCATATATAGCTTTTATTATGTTGAGGTATGTTCCTTCTATTCCTGCTTTCTGGAGAGTTTTTATCATAAATGGATGTTGAATTTTGTCAAAGGCTTTCTCTGCATCTATTGAGATAATCATATGGTTTTTATTTTTCAATTTGTTAATGTGGTGTATTACATTGATTGATTTATGGATATTGAAGAATCCTTGCATCCCTGGGATAAAGCCCACTTGATCATGGTGTATGATCTTTTAATGTGTTGCTGGATTCTGATTGCTAGAATTTTGTTAAGGATTTTTGCATCTATGTTCATCAGTGATATTGGCCTGTAGTTTTCTTTTTTTTGTGGCATCTTTGTCAGGTTTTGTTATTAGGGTGATGGTGGCCTCATAGAATGAGTTTGGAAGTTTACCTTCCTCTGCAATTTTCTGGAAGAGTTTGAGCAGGATAGGTGTGAGCTCTTCTCTAAATTTTTGGTAGAATTCAGCTGTGAAGCCGTCTGGACCTGGGCTTTTGTTTGCTGGAAGATTTTTGATTACAGTTTCAATTTCCATGCTTGTGATGGGTCTGTTAAGATTTTCTATTTCTTCCTGGTCCAATTTTGGAAAGTTGTACTTTTCTAAGAATTTGTCCATTTCTTCCACGTTGTCCACTTTATTGGCATATAATTGTTGATAGTAGTCTCTTATGATCCTTTGTATTTCTGTGTTGTCTGTTGTGATCTCTCCATTTTCGTTTCTAATTTTGTTGATTTGATTTTTCTCCCTTTGTTTCTTGATGAGTCTGGCTAATGGTTTGTCAATTTTATTTATCCTTTCAAAGAACCAGCTTTTGGTTTTGTTGATTTTTGCTATGGTCTCTTTTGTTTCTTTTGCATTTATTTCTGCTCTAATTTTTAAGATTTCTTTCCTTCTACTAACCCTGGGTTCTTCATTTCTTCCTTTTCTAGTTGCTTTAGGTGTAGAGTTAGGTTATTTATTTGACTTTTCCTTGTTTCTTGAGGTGTGCCTGTATTGCTATGAACTTTCCCCTAGGACTGCTTTTACCGTGTCCCACAGGTTTTGGGTTGTTGTGTTTTCATTTTCATTCGTTTCTATGCAAATTTTGATTTCTTTTTGATTTCTTCTGTGATTTGTTGGTTATTCAGCAGTGTGTTGTTCAGCCTCCATATGTTGGAATTTTTAATAGTTTTTCTCCTGTAATTGAGATCTAATCTTACTGCATTGTGGTCAGAAAAAATGCTTGGAATGATTTCTATTTTTTTGAATTTACCAAGGTTAGCTTTATGGCCCAGGATGTGATCTATCCTGGAGAAGGTTCCATGTGCGCTTGAGAAAAAAGGTGAAATTCATTGTTTTGGGATGAAATGTCCTATAGATATCAATTAGGTCTAACTGGTCTATTGTATCATTTAAAGTTTGTGTTTCCTTGTTAATTTTCTGTTTAGTTGATCTATCCATAGGTGTAAGTGGGGTATTAAAGTCTCCCACTATTATTGTGTTATTGTTAATTTCTCCTTTCATACTTGTTAGCATTTGTCTTACGTACTGTGGTGCTCCCGTGTTGGGTGCATATATATTTATAATTGTTATATCTTCTTCTTGGATTGATCCTTTGATCATTATGTAGTGACCTTCTTTGTCTCTTTTCACAGCCTTTGTTTTAAAGTCTATTTTATCTGATATAAGTATTGCTACTCCTGCTTTCTTTTGGTCCCCATTTGCATGGAAAATCTTTTTCCAGCCCTTCACTTTCAGTCTGTATGTGTCCCCTGTTTTGAGGTGGGTCTCTTGTAGACAACATATGTAGGGGTCTTGTTTTTGTATCCATTCAGCCAGTCTTTGTCTTTTGATTGGGGCATTCAACCCATTTACGTTTAAGGTAATTACTGATAAGTATGATCCCGTTGCCATTTACTTTATTGTTTTGGGTTCGAGTTTATACACCATTTTTGTGTTTCCTGTCTAGAGAATATCCTTTAGTATTTGTTGGAGAGCTGGTTTGGTGGTGCAGAATTCTCTCAGCTTTTGCTTGTCTGAAAAGCTTTTGATTTCTCCTTCATACTTGAATGAGATCCTTGCTGGGTACAATAATCTGGGCTGTAGGTTATTTTCTTTCATCATTTTAAGTATGTCTTGCCATTCCTCCTGGCTTGAAGAGTTTTTATTGAAAGATCAGCTGTTATCCTTATGGGAATTCCCTTGTGTGTTATTTGTTGTTTTTCCCTTGCTGCTTTTAATATTTGTTCTTTGTGTTTGATCTTTGTTAATTTGATTAATATGTGTCTTGGGGTGTTTCTCCTTGGGTTTATCCTGTTTGGGACTCTCTGGGTTTCTTGGACTTGGGTGATTATTTCCTTCCCCATTTTAGGGAAGTTTTCCACTATTATCTCCTCAAGTATTTTCTCATGGTCTTTCTTTTTGTCTTCTTCTTCTGGAACCCCTATGATTCGAATGTTGTAGCGTTTAATATTGTCCTGGAGGTCTCTGAGATTGTCCTCATTTCTTTTAATTCGTTTTTCTTTTATCCTCTCTGATTCATTTATTTCTACCATTCTATCTTCTAATTCACTAATCCTGTCTTCTGCCTCTGTTATTCTACTGTTTGTTGCCTCCAGAGTGTTTTTAATTTCACTTATTGCATTATTCATTATATATTGACTCTTTTTTATTTCTTCTAGGTCCTTGTTAAACCTTTCTTGCATCTTCTCAATCCTTGTCTCCAGGCTATTTATCTGTGATTCCATTTTAGTTTCAAGATTTTGGATCAATTTCACTATCATTATTCAGAATTCTTTATCAGGTAGATTCCCTATCTCTTCCTCTTTTGTTTGGTTTGGTGGGCATTTATCCTGTTCCTTTATCTGCTGAGTATTCCTCTGTCTCTTCATCTTGTTTAAATTGCTGAGTTTGGGGTGTCCTTTCTGTATTCTGGCAGTTTGTGGAGTTCTCTTTATTGTGGCGTTTCCTCACTGTGTGTGGGTTTGTACAGGTGGCTTGTCAAGGTTTCCTGGTTAGGGAAGCTTGTGTCGGTGTTCTGGTGGGTGGAGCTGTATTTCTTCTCTCTGGAGTGCAATGAAATGTCCAGTAATGATTTATGAGATGTCTATAGTTTTGGGGTGACTTTGGGCAGCCTGTATCTTGAAGCTCAGGGCTGTGTTCCTTTGTTGCTAGAGAATTTGTTTGGTATGTCTTGCCCTGGAATTTATTGGCCCTTGTGTGGTGCTTGGTTTCAGTGTCGGTATGGATGCATTTGATGAGCTCCCGTCAATTAATGTTCCTTGGAGTCAGGAGTTCCCTGGAGTCAGGGTTTGGACTTAAGTCTCCTGCTTCCGGTTATCGGTCTTATTTTTACAGTAGTTTCAAAACTTCTTCTTCTATACAGCACCATTGATAAAACATCTACATTAAAGATGAAAAGTTTCTCTACAGTGAGGGTCACTCAGAGAGGTTCACAGGGTTACATGGAGAAGAGAAGAGGGAGGAGGGAGTTAGAGGTGACCCAAATGAGATGAGGTGAATCAATAGTGGAGAGAGCAGGCTAGCCAGTAGTCACTTCCTTATGTGCACTCCACAACTGGACCACTCAGAGGTGTTCACGGGGTTATACAGAGAAAAGAAGAAGGAGGAAGGTAACAGAGGTGGCCAGAAGGATAAAAGGGGGGAATGAGAAGGAGGGAGACAGATCCAGCCTGTAATCAGTTCCTAAGTGTTCTCCACCATCTGGAACACACAGAATTTCACAGAGTTGGGTAGAGTAGAGAGGGGTTAGGGAGGAGACACAGGCGACCTGGTGGAGAAAAAGGAAGAGTCAAAGGGAGAGAGAGCAGTCAAGCCAGTAATCTCACTCCCTAGTGAAAAATGGGTCCTGAAGATTGGGTCCTTAAAGGTACAAAATTGGTAACAAATACATAAAAGCAAAAATTAAAAATCTAGAGTAGAGTTTGGAATTTCAAAAATATGATGTTAAAGAAAAGAAGAAGGAAAAGAGAGAAAAAACGAACAAACAAAAACAAACAAGGTCACGAAAATTATAAAGAAAGTACAGGTACAAAATTGATAACTAATACCAGAAAGCAAAAATTAAAAATCTAGAGTAGAGTTTGGAATTTCAAAAATACAATGTTAAAGAAAAGAAGAAGGAAAAGAAAGAGAAAAAAACGAACAAACAAAAACAAACAAGGTCGCGAAAATTATAAAGAAAGTACAGGTACAAAATTGATAACTAATACCAGAAAGCAAAAATTAAAAATCTAGAGTAGAGTTTGGAATTTCAAAAATACAATGTTAAAAAAAAAGAAGAAGAAGAAGAAGAAAAAAATAAAGAGAAAAACAAACAAACAAATACGAACAATGTCAGAAAAATTATAAAGAAAATACAGGTACAAAATTGATATCAAATACCAAAAAGCATAAATTAAAAATCTAGAGTAAAGTTTGGAATTTCAGATATACAATGTTATATAAAAGAAGAAGAGAAAGAAACAGAGAAGGAAAAAAAAAAAAAAAAAAGAAATTATATAAAAAAAAAAAAAACTATAGGTACAAAATTGATAACATATACCAAAAAAAGCGAAAATTAAAAATCTAGAGTAGAGTTTGGAATTTCAAAAATACAATGTTAAAGAAAAAGAAAAAAAACAAAACAAAAAAAAAAAAAAAACAAGGTCAAAAAATTATAAAATATATATATATGAAGTTTGCTGAAGAAAAAAAAATAGGGTCTTTTTTTTTTTTTTTTTTTTTGCAAAGTAATAGGTTATAAAAGTGAAATTTAAAGGAACAATAGAGGACTTAAAAAATTTTTTTAATTAAAAAAAAAAAAAAAAGGAAAGAATGATCGTAAAAATAATAAAAATATATCTAGGACTTTTTGTGTTTTTTTTTTTGTGGGTGTTAATGGGTTCAGTTCATTTTGGCTAGTTCCTTGGTCAGATTTATATTTCTCAAGATCTATAGGCCCCTTCCTATGTAGTCCGTAGTAACCACAGGGTTTTGATCTATTGCCTGTAGCTTCCAAGGCGTTTCCCTCTGTTATATCTTCTTCTGTTTGCTAGTCTCTTCAGTATCTGGTTTCCGCCCTGACACAAAGGGCACGGTGGAGGACACTTTTTTCTTTTTTTTTTTTTTTTTAGGCTTACTTGTTCAGTCACGCTGTGGGGAGGGAGGGAGGGAGGGATGCTGCAAACAAATAACACTGGCGTGGGCATGCAGTGCCTCAGCCACCCTGGGTCTGCCCCTGCTCACGGCGCGTGTAGCCTCCCTGTCCACACTGCTCGGACTCTAGGTTGTTCCGCCAGGAACAATCCGAGGCTGGCCCTGGGCTGCATGCACCTCCCAGGTCCAAGCCGCTCAGGTTCAGGCACTCAGGTAGTCCTCAGAGGCGCAGACTCAGTTGGGCCTGCATTTTGTGCTCTTCCCAGGTCCGAGCAGCTCAGGTGATGAGGTGTTTGGCGAGCGCCAATGCTGCGACTTATCGCCTCCCCGCCACTCGGTTATCTGGGTGTTAAAACCAGCGCACCTTCTCAGGCAGATGTTGACCGTCCAGACCCCCAAGAAGTTTTAGTTAGCAAAGAAGCCTGCTTACAGTTTTATAGATAATGTCTCTCTGGGGCTGCGATTGCCCCCTTCCGGCTCTGGCTGCCTGTCACCGGAGGGGGAAGATCTGCAGCCGGCTATCTGTTCAGTCCTTTGTTCCGTGCGCGGGCCTGGCGGTCTTAGGTTAGGGCTGGCTTTTCGCGTGGTAGATATCCCACAGTCTGGTTTGCTAGCCCAAATTATTTCGCTCAGATAGCGCTCAGGTATTCAGGCCAGATTCTTACTCTCAGTGATGCAGCCCACGCCCGCCTCCCTGCCCAGCCCCGCTTGCTAATGGCGGATGCAGGCGTCTGCGCTGCTTCTCCGCTGGGGAGTTACCGTAGGGCTCGCAATCTGCGAGTTTTAATTGTTTATTTATTTTTCTCCCTGTTATGTTGCCCTCTGTGCTTCCAAAGCTCGGCACAGATTGGCAGTGAGAAGGTTTCCTGGTGTTTGGAAACTTCTCTCTTTTTAAGATTCCCTTCCCGGGGACGAACTCCGTCCCTCCCTCTTTTCTCTCTTTTTTTGTTTTTAATATTTTTTCCTACCTCCTTTCGAAGAGTTGGGTTGCTTTTCTGGATGCCTGATGTCCTCTGCCGGCATTCAGAAGTTGTTTTGTGGAATTTACTCGACGTTTAAATGCTCTTTTGATGAATTTGTGGGGGAGAAAGTGTTCTCCCCGTCCTACTCCTCCGCCATCTTGGCTCCTCCCCCACAAAGTGGGTTATATTTTTAGATTTCCAAATGGTCTCAAATTTAAGTATGCCTAGAGAATTTTTGGAATGCATATTCATGAATTTAACCTAAATGCTATTTGTCACTGAGACCTGTTGCGATGAAGACCCTCTCTTCATAGAACGGTTTGCACTGTTCTTTAATCAGTTCACCTTCCTGCTAAGTCCTTTACTTATCTTCACATTATATTTGAAGGATATAGCACTTTTGGTTCTCTATTCTATTCCCTGTTTCTCTGCCAATTTTCATCCAGGCATTTGACATATTATAAGCAGCTACATCATTGTGCAGACCAATAGGTAATGAATAATTTTTTCTCATTTACTGTAGAGGAGATTTCTATGGTAAAAACTATGCTCCTGTTGTCAGAATGTAATGACATATTGCATGGGGGAAGGGAACTAAATGCACAGATTTATCATGAATATCTGGGGATGTTTGCCAGTTAAGCTGAACTAAGAGGTGGATGGTGAGTTTCTAATGTATTGTTTTTTAGAATTCTGCCTGTGCAGGTCTACCATCTTTGTACACAAAATGTTCATGATTCCATATGGTATAGTCAGAGTCAAACTGTCCACTGAAGATCTATAGTTTTATTTCAGCTTTGCTTTTAGTTATACACCATCTTTAAGACCTTTAAGAAAAGTCACTTGATCTCCACAAGCTTTTACATCCTCAATCAAGCCAGCTATCCTTCACAGAATTGGACAGGAGATTCATATTATTACATATCGAATTATTTCATAGTCTAAAAAATAGTATATGGATGACAGGGCTTTTGCCACTGTTGTTAATTGCTATTTGCTTGGCTCTCTAAACATTGTGTTAGATAATTAAGGCAGATTCATTCATTTATTCACCAAATAATTATTCATCACCCACAGTGTTTCAGTGCTGATCATTCAACAGTGATTATGTTAAACAGGGGCTTCTTCCTTCCTAGAGCCTATTCCAGTACCAGATATAGACACCATCTGATTAAACCAGTACTAAGTGAAGAGTTTTGCAAAAAGAATGCACTGTCATAGCAAACACCCTCTTCCAAAAACACAAGAGACAACTCTACACATGGACATCAGCAGATGGTTACTACCGAAATCAGATTGATTATATTCTTTGCAGCCAAAGATGGAGAAACTCTATACAATCAGCATAAACAAGACGGGGAGCTGACTGTGGCTCAGATCATGAACTCCTTATTGCCAAATTCAGACTTCAGTTGAAGAAAGTAGGCAAAACCACTAGACTATTCAAGTATGACCTAAATTAAATCCATTATGATTATACAGTGGAAGTGACAAACAGGTTCAAGGGATTAGATCCGACAGACAGAGTGCATGAACAATTATGGACAGAGGTCCATGATATTACACAGGAGGCAGTGATCACAACCATCCCCAAGAAAAAGAAATGCAAAAGGCAAAATGGTTGTCTGAGGAGGCCTTACAAATAGCTGAGATAAGAAGAGAAGCTAAAGGCAAAGGAGAAAAGGAAAGATATAAGCATCTGAATGCAGAGTTCCACAGAGCAAGGAGAGATAAGAAAGCCTTCCTCAATGATCAATGCAAAAAAATAGAGAAAAACAATAGAATGGGAAAGAATAGAGATCTCTTCAAGAAAATGAGAGATACCAAGGGAACATTTCATGCAAGGATGGGCACAATAAAGGACAGAAATTGTTTGGACATAACAGAAGCAGAAGATACTGAGAAGAGGTGCAAGAATACACAGAACTGTACAAAAAAGGATCTTCATGACCCAGATATCCATAATGGTGTGATCACTCATCTCGAGCCAGACATTTTGGATTCCCAAGGCCTTGGGCCTTAGGAAACATCACTACAAACAAAGCTAGTGGAGATGATGGAATTCCAGTTGAGCTATTTCAAATCCTGAAAGAGGATGCTGTGAAAGTGCTGCACTCAATATGCCAGCAATTTTGGAAAACTCAGCAGTGACCACAGGACTGGAAAAGGTCAGTTTTCATTCCAATCCCAAAGAAAGGCAATGCTAAAGAATGTTCAAACTACCACACAATTGTACTCATCTCACACGCTAGCAAAGGAATGCTCAAAATTCTCCAAGCCAGGCTTCAACAGTACATTAACCACAAACTTCGTGATATTTAAATTGGATTTAAAAAAGGAAGAGGAACCAGAGATCAAATTGCCAACATCTGTTGGATCATCAAAAAAGCAAGAGAGTTCCAGAAAAATATCTACTTGTGCTTTATTGACTATGCCACAGCCTTTAACTTTGTGGATCACAACAAACTGTAGAAAATTCTTAAAGAGGTGGGAATACCAGACCACCTGACCTGCCTTCTGAGAAATCTGCAAGCAGGTCAAGAAGCAACAGTTAGAACTGGACATGGAGTAACAGACTGGCTCCAAATTGGGAAAGGAGTACATCAAGGTTGTATATTGTCACCCTCCTTATTTAGCTTACATGCAAAGTACATCATGCACAATGCCAGGCTGGATGAAGCACAAGCTGGAATTAAGACTGCTCGGAGAAATATCAATAATCTCAGATATGCAGATAACACAACCCTTATGTGAGAAAGCGAAGAAGAACAAAGAGCTTCTTGTTGAAAGTGAAAGAGGAGAGGTAAAAAGTTGGCTTAAAGCTCAACATTCAGAAAACTAAGATCATGGCATCCGGTCCCAGATGGGGAAACAGTGACAGACTTTATTTTCGGGGGCTCCAAAATCACTGCAGATGGTGACAGCAGCCATGAAATTAAGGATGCTTGTTCCTTGGAAGAAAAGTTATGACCAACCTAGACAGCATATTAAAAAGCAGAGACATTACTTTGCCATCAGATGTCCATCTAGTCCAGGCTATGGTTTTTCCAGTAGTCACATATAGATGTGAGAGTTGGACTATAAAGAAAGCTGAACACCAAAAATTGATGCTTTTGAACTGTGGTGTTGGAGAAGACTATTGAGAATCCCTTGGACTGCAAGGACATTATACCAGTCCATCCTAAAGGAAATCAGTCCTGAATATTCATTAAAAGGACTGACACTGAAGCTGAAACTGAACTGTTCAGATTATTTTAATCACATTTACATGTAATGATGAGAATATAAATGGAGTGTTATGTTAGTGTTTGCTTAAGATATGGATTCAGAATGTTCACTCTGAAGTTGTTGTTCAGTTGCTCAGTCATATCCAACTCTCTGCAATCCCATGGACTGCAGCATGCCAGTCTTCCCTATCCTTCACCATATCCTGGAGCTTGCTTAAACTCATGTCCTTTGAGTAGGTGATGCAACCCAACCATTTCATCCTCTGTCATCCCCTTCTCCTCCTGCCTTTAATGTTTCCCAGCATCAGGGTCTTTTCTTATGAATCAGCTCTTTGTATCTGGTGGCTGAAGTACTGAAGTTTCAGCATCAATCCTTCCAATGAATATTTAGGATTGGTTTCCTTTATGATTGACTGGTTTGATCTCTGATCTTCTTGCAGTCAAAGGGACTCTCAAGAGTCTTCTCCAACACCACAGTTCAAAAGCATCAATTCTTTAATGCTCAGTCTTCTTTATGGTCCAACTCTCTCATCCATATATGACTACTGACAAAACCAATGCTTTGAGTAGACAGACATTTGTCAGCAATGTAATGTCAGTGCTTTTTCACATGCTGTCTAGATTTGTCATAGTTTTTCTTCCAAGGAGCAGCAAGTGTCTTCTAATTTCATGGCTGCAGTTACCATCTGCAGTGATTTTGGAGCCCAAGAAAATAAGTCTGTCATTGTTTCCATTGTTCCCCCATCTGTTTCCTATGATGTGATGGGACCAGATGCCATGATCTTCATTTTTTGAATATTGAATTTTAAGCCAGCCTTTTCACTCTCCTCTTTCACTTTCATCAAGGGGCTATTTAGTTCCTCTTCTCTTTCTGCAATAAGGGTGGTATCATCTGCATATCTGAGGTTAGTGATACATCTTATGGCAATCTTGATTCCAGCTTCTGCTTCATCTAGCCTGGCATTTCATATGATATGCTCTGCACATAAGTTAAATAAGCAGGGTGACAATATATATTGTATACCCTGAAGAATGGACAGTTAAATGAGATTTGAGGGTTGAGTGGGGACCAGTTACTTGAAGATTTGGAATAAGAACATTTCAATAAAGTATATTAAGCCTCCCATATGGCTCATATGGATTTCCAAGGTGGCACTGTGCTGTGCTTCATAGCTCAGTCGTATCTGACTCTTTGCGGATCTGTAGCTTGCCAGGCTCCTCTGTCCATGGGGATTCTCCAGGCAATAATACTGGAGTGGGCTGCCTTGCCTTCCAGGAGGGAATCCTCCCAACCTAAGGATCAAACCCAGGTCTCCTAAATTGCAGGCAAATTCTTTACCCTCTGAGCTACGAGGGAAGTCCAGGAATACTGAAGTGGGTAGCCTTTCCTTTCTCCAGGGGAACTCCCCAACCCATATCACTTCACAGATATGTAGATGTGGATTTAGTCACTTCCACCCTCTTGCTGATTTCTCTGCTTAATTTTTTAAGATGCATGTGCAAGAAAACTGGGTTCAGAGAACTTGGGAGGATTCTATCCAAAAATAAAAGAAACTTCAGTGGAAACTTACCCTTACTAACATTAACTTCTCATTAAAGAAAGTATGGAAAACAACAACAACAACAAAATTAAGTGCATATTATAGCTTACAGTGAACAATGTCAGATTCATGATCCCCGGAGAAGATTTAGCATTGGGAGCAGGGACCAGGCTTGATCACTAAAAAACTTTTGTGTAGCAGAGTTTTGTTAAAGTGAAAGAGAACAGAGAAAGCATCTGACACAGACATCGGAAGGGGACAGAGAGTGCCCCCCTCTCTCATCTTAGCAGGCCTTATACACTTTTCTCAGACCTACTCCCACAACATGTATCTTAAGATAACAGGATTAGAACTAACAATAGAAAGATCTTACCAGACCCACTCTTACAGTATACAAGTTTTAAGATTGCAAGGTTAGTTGGAAGGTTCTTGTTAAGAAGAAACATATCCTCCAGCAAGATCAGTTCAGTTCAGTCACTCAGTCATGTCAGACTCTTTAGGATCCCATGGATTGAAGCACGCCAGGCAACCCTGTCCATCGCCAACTCCCGGAGCCTCCTCAAACTCATGTCCTTCGAGTCGGAGATGCCATCCAACCATCTCATCTTCTGTCGTCCCCTTCTCTTCCTGCCTTCAATCTTTCCCAGCATCAGGGTCTTTTCCAATGAGTCAGTTCTTTGCATCAGGTGGCCAAAGTATTGGAGTTTCAGCTTCAAAATCAGTCCTTCCAATGAATATTGAGGACTGATTTCCTTTAGGATGGACTGGTTGGATCTTCTTGCAGTCCAAGGGACTCTCAAGAGTCTTCTCCAACACCACAGCTCAAAAACATCAATTCTTCAGTGCTCAGCTTTCTTTAGAGTCCAACTCTTACATTCATACAAGACTATTGGAAAAACCATAGCCTTGACTAGACAGATCTTTGTTGGCAAAGTAATGTCTCTGCTTTTTAATAGGCTGTTTAGGTTGATCATAAGTTTTCTTCCAAGGAGTAGGTGTCTTTTAATCTCAGGGTTGCAGTCACCAGCTGCAGTGATTTTGGAGCCCCCAAAATAAAGTCTGTCACTGTTTCCATTGTTTCTCCATCTGTTTGCCATGAAGTGATGGGACCGGATGCCACGATCTTCGTTTTCTGACTGTTGAGTTTTAAGACAGCTTTTTCATTCTCCTCTTTTACTTTCATTAAGAGGTTCTTTAGTTCTTCACTTTCCACCATAAGGGTGGTGTCATCTTCATATCTGAAGTTATTGATATTTCTCCTGGCAATCTTGATTTCAGCTTGTGTTTCATCCAGCCTGGCATTTTGCATGATGTACTGTGCATATAAGTTAAATAAGCAGGATGATAATATACAACCATGTTGTACTCCTTTCCTGATTTGGAACCAGTCTGTTACTCTGTTACGTCCAATTCTAACTGTTGCTTCTTGACCTGCTTTCAGATTTCTCAGGAGGCAGGTCAGGTGGTCTGGTATTCCCATCTCTTGAAGAATTTTCCACAGTTATTGTGATCCACACAGTGAACGGCTTTGGCCTAGTCAATTAAGGAGAAGAAGATTTGTTTTTTCTGTAACTCTCTTGCTTTTTTGATGATCCAATGGATGTTGGCAGTTTTTCTCTGATTCCTCTGCCTTTTCTAAATCAAGTTTAAACATTTGGAAGTTCATGGTTCACTTACTGTTGAAGCCTGGCTTGGAGAATTTTGAGCATTACTTTGCTAGTATGTGAAATAAGTGCAATTGTGTGGTAGTTTGAACATTCTTTGGCGTTGCCTTTCTTTGGGATTAGAAAGAAAACTGACCTTTTCTAGTCCTGTGGCCACTGCTGAGTTTCCCAAAATGGCTGGCATATTGAGTGCAGCACTTTCACAGCATCATCTTTTAGGATTTGAAATAGCTCAACTGGAATTCCATCACCTCCACTAGCTTTGTTCATAGTGATGCTTCCTATGGCACACTTGACTTCGCATTCCAGGATATCTAGCTCAAGGTGAGTGATCACACCATTGTGGTTATCTGAATCATGAAGGTCTTCTTTGTATATTTCTTCTGTATATTCTTGCCACCTCTTCTTCTTTGAGTAAGATACATTGTTATATTGACTAAGACAAAGCAACGTAGGAAAAAATGTTTGTTCTTTTTTCTTACTTGAGAGCCTCACACCCCTTTCTTCTTCTTGAGGGCCTTCAAACCCTTTCCCCTCTTGTGAACATGGGGTTTTTGTCAACCTTCCTCGGAATTGACTCTCTCACACATAAATGGAGCTAAAATATTGATTTCTGTAATTGTTCAAACAAAGAGGACATGATGCTGAGATTTCAAAAGGAATGCAGAAAGAAGTATTTCACTTATTTATTTTTTTTCTGGTTACTACCAAGCCATCACTTTAGTGATAATCCTTTAATAATACACTATAAAAAGAATTATTTCTATGGTTTACTGTTTTTAACAGTCACCTCTCAATTCCGTTTTTTGTGCATGTTCTTATAACAAATTTGAATAACTCAGAAATCTACAACAATAAAAGTTTTTCTTATTTCATTAGCTCCAACAGTTTAATTGCAAATGCTTTTCACTTTTGCATTGTCTTTATTTATAGAAAATTCTTTATCTTTGTAGACAACTAGAAGATTTTAGAGGATAAGTGTTGGAAAACATTGATGTGGAATTTATAGATATGAAATATTAATATTCTAACACTCCTACTGGGTTTTAGAAACTAACATAGTAGCTAACGTGAACAATATATATAAAATATTTTTAATAAAACATTTAAATTAAGTGTTACCTTTTATAATGTAGTGATTTATTAAAGTAGTTATCATAAAATAAGAACAAATTTGTTCTATATAGTTTTTAGGAAAGCATTTTTTTAGGAAAATTTAGTGTGACAATATGTATAAAATATAACACCAATTCAGAATATTGAAATTAATATGGATAATAAAAGTACTGTCAAACAAATGATATTATAATACAATACAAAAAATTTTCTACAACATTCTGCTAAAAATGCTTTCAGGCAAAACCCATGATTCACAAATAATAAGTACAAAGGGAGAAAATATTAAAGTCCTAAACATCTTGCATTTGGGACAGAGAAATTACACAGTAAACTTCAAAGATATTGAAGCACACTTATTGAATGAGAATTTTCCAATTCATAATTGCTGATTATACTTGAAGATACATTCACAAAGTGTTCTAGTTTAAGTCACAACTTATAAACTCTCTTCTTGATAATTTTGTTTAATGTTAACTACAGAGAACAGAATTTTCTCCATTATTTTTCTCATTTAGGACAATTTAGATGAGATAGAGCCATTACTTGGCCCGAGAAAGCTCTTCTTTTGAGTTACGGAGGTTAGCTGTCTCGGGGCTTGTGGACTGCACTCTGTTCTCAGACTTAGCAGCTGTGTACTCTGTTCTCCTACATCTTGTCAGTTGTCTCTGTGTCTGAGTCTTTCCTGAAGCCATAGTTACAGACCAGGCGTACCTCTCCACAGGCACTGTTCCTGCAGATCTTCAACGGCTGACTGACCAAAGGCACCTGGCAGGGTTAATTGTATGTGTCAACTTGACTCCACTGAGGGACACCCAGATAGCTGGTAAAATATTCTTTCTAGGTGTGTCTGTGAGGGTGTTTCTGAAGAGATTAGCATTTGAATCAGTAGACTGAGCAAGGTTGCCTGCCCTACTGCAGTTAGTCATCATCCAATCCACTGACAGTTCCAATAGAACAAAAATGTAGAAGAAGGACGAATTTGCCATCTTTGTACATCGACACTCTTGGTTCTCAGGACTTTGGACTTGGATTGAGACTTATACTGGGGTTTTTCTGGCTCTCAGACATTTGGACATGGAATGAATGACATCTCTAGTTTTCCTGGTGCTCTAGCTTGCAGGCTTCAGATCCTGGGACTTCTCAGACTCCATTATCGTGTGAGCTAGTTCCTGTAATAAGTGTCTTATTACTCTATGTTAATATCTATCTATCTATAGCTTTCTGTATATAGATATCCTATTTATGGATCTATCCTATCCTATCTATCTATAGATCCCATTGGTTCTGCTCCTCTGGAGAACCCTAATTAATACAGCACCCATATCTGGTTATGAGCTCCTCGTCAAGAAAGAGATAAGCCAGAGGAGGCTGATGTGTCACTCTGCAGTGACAGTGATGTGCTGGCAAACCTTCAACAACTTCCTCTCTAAAAATCAAATGTCTTGATTTGTAGGATTTACTGTTTTCTGTGTTGTTAATACTCCCACCATGGTCAATTTCAAACATCATTTAAAGAAAAACTGGGCTGAGACATATAGTAGTCTCTCTTTGTATATCTGTATCCATGCTTACAGATATAATAGATGCAAATAAATTCAAGACCATGTAGCGAAGTAGGAAGTGGTGAGGTATGCATATTTATTACTTTTAAGTAATACATTTCAGTGTAAGTTTATATATTTTAATTTTAATACTTGGTTAAAGAGCAGCTGGCAAAATCCCTGCAAACTTTACAAATCACTCTCATAAACTGCTACAAACTGACTCCAGCCTGCACTTGTTTTTCAGTTGCTCAGCTATGTCTGACTCTGTGATCCCATGGACTGTAGCATGCAAAGCTTCCCTGTCCTTCATTATCTCCCTGAGCTTGCTCAAACTCAAGTCCATTGAGTTGGTGATGCCATCCAACCATTTCATCCTCTGTTGTCCCCTTCTCTTCCTGTCCTCAATTTTACCCAACATCAGGGTCTTTTCCATTGAGTCAGCTCTTCGCATCAGGTGGCCAAAGCATTGCAACTTCAGCTTCAACATGCCCTAGGGAGGGACAAATGGTAAAGATATCATCAAAAAGGTTGTTGCCTTAATCTTGATACAGAGTAATGAGAGCTTAGACCATAATGGTCAGTCAAAAGACAGCAATGGAGGAAAGCTCTGGAGATGATGCAAGAGAGGATCAAGAAATCACTCAAGGGAAGGGTGATCTCTTTGAGAAAAAGTAGCACATTTTATGACTTGGTAAAGTCTATCAAATGCAAGGAAGAGATCTGGAATTGGGAGCAAAATTACAAAGTTCACTTGATTTGGGTCAAAGTGCTATTAAGTTTCTGAGTTCTGGAAGAATGATAACATAAAATTGAAGATGATGATTTAAGGAGAGAGGCAATGCTAATCATTTAACCATAGTGGGGATCATGTCTATGTGAGGGAAGTTACTGAATGTAAATCTGACTTTCAGCATAATGCATGTATTGAAATGGAGGAGAGATTTGAATTTAAGAATAAAAAAGGAAGAAACCAATATAGGAAGTGATGTTAAGGAACCACTCTCATAGAGTGGTACAATTTGCTGTGTTTTGAATTTAATTTTTCTGTTAAGAACTCTGGAGATAAAAATCAGTGCTAAAATAAGCTCTTTTGAATGTGATATTTTATCATTTGGAAATTCAATAACTAATAGGAACTTCTTACTTAAAAGGACAAAATTAATGCCTGAAGACATGGGAAAAGCTGGTCTAGTGAGCACAGTTTTCTTTTTTCTTTATACTTTAAAAATATCTCTTTAGGCTCACAAGGTTAAATGAACTCAATTAAATTTGCTGGCTGTTAATTTATAATCTGTTCAATATTACACTATTTCTTAAAAGAAGTCTGATATTTTAGTTGGTTTTGAGATTTAACAGAATTAAAAAAGAACTCAGAGCAGCAGAGTCATTTATTGGCCAGTACTTCAAAAACAAAATGCAATTTCTTTTGATACCCTATTTTTGAGGAGCCCTGGAGACCTGGTGTGTTGTAGGGTCATCTGTCTTCTTTCAAAGACTGATGCTCTGCATCTCCCATGATTGAGCAAGAAAGTGACAGCAGGCATGTTGTAAATTTACAGGTCAAAAGAAGCTCAGTGGTGTAAATTACATTACTTTGAAGTCTACATCTATTGCTGATCCCTTTGAAAATCTAATTTTACTCAATAAATTCCTTCCACCATACAAATATTATTTTCAAGGAAAAGATGGCATGGCTTTAGAAAATGGACGTGTCCATAGTAGGATATAACAAAGGAAAAAAGTAACTTTATTCTTTCTCTGTGTTTAACTCTCTGTTGGGATCCACTGAATAATCTGTACCCAAAGTAGTTTATAGATATTTTTTCACACTCTGAATATCGAGATAAAGAACAAAGCAAGGGACTGTGTACAGTTAGAACTTCCATTAGAATGAAGAATAGGATTGGTTACTTAGCAATCAATGTCAAGAAATTACTGATTGCGATTTTTTTCTAGATTCTATCTTTTCCCTTTTTTATGCAATGATTTTCATTTAAAAGTGATGCAGCACGGTTCTAGTTGATGTATACATATATTTTTTGTAGTGAGTGCATTAGCTGTGTTGCTTCTGATGATGGACAGTCAGTTATTCTGACTTCTGATGTGTAAAGGATAAGAGGTATTAATAGAAGAGTTTGTAGGCTATACTTTCAAAAGTCTTTACTGATATTTCTTGCAAACTGCACACAGAGATACAGCAGGGATGTTGGGCAGGTTAGGGAATATAGTAGGCAGCTTCTAAGATATGTCCCAGTGAGACCTGCCTCCTGATTCTCTCTCCGTGTATACTCCCCTTGCCTTGTCTCTGGGCTGAACCTAGTAACTTGCTTTTGATGAGTACATATGACAAAAACAATGAGATGTCACTTTAGAGTCTGCTTTACAGAAAGATTGTCTGTCTTATTTGTCCTTTTTTATTCTCTCATTTGCTTCCTTCAAATATTGCCAGCTGCTATGTATGAACTTCCCTATGGAAAAGCCTATATGACAAGAAACTGAGGGTGTCCTCTGTCTAACATATAAATGAGCTTATAAGCAGATTTTCTGTTAGTTAGCTCTTAAGATGATTGCACCCTGGTTGACAGCTGGGTGGTAGCCTCTGGGATACCCAGGGTCAAAGGACCTAACTAAGTTGTACCCAGATACCTTACCCCAAAAATACTAAATGATTTTTAAACATTAAATTTTGATAATTTATTGCATGCAATAGGTAACTAAAAGAGGGAATCCCTTTTTATTTTATGTATCCCATACTTGCATAAACAGGATCCTCATAATTATATGTCTAATCAAATTAGACAAATCCATAGAATGACTGTATCATTCAAAGGCAAGATGGAAAATAAATAACATCTCAAAGAGTCTAACTAAGAACTGTTTAATGAAGGAACTATTTAGAGAGGAGTAGGAAAAGTTATGAGATCCAGCCAAAAAAACCAGAGAAACAGTAAGAAATTAGCCTTGGGGGAAGCTGTTAAAACCACAGACCTAAAGGGGCCAGAAGAGGGAATGGTGTTATTAGAATCCAGAAAGGGACTGGCATTGTGGAAAACTGGCCACACTCCAGAAGCTCCAGCTTTAGGGTGAAAATGAACTGATGCTGGAGCAACAGCAAAGCTGTAAGAATAGGGGGAGGAAATCAATGCTTTGACCTCTTTCCTCCTACCTTTAGCTCTTCTCTCTATCTCCTACTGGCCAAACCCAACCAGAAGCCAGAGGGCAAGCAAGCCTAGGAGATGAAGACTTAAGCTCAGTCTCTGAGGGCATAGCCCAGGACAAAGAAGAGTATAGGGTGGGTTGTGGATCTCCAAGGGGTGTGAAGAGAGACTCCACTGCATAAGTGATATTCAGAGTTGGAGATTTGCTTCAGCCTAGCAATAGGAAGATGGTGGTTCATAAGCAGTTGGTGGAGCAGGAGAAGTTGGATGCTACTTTTCAGGAAAATATGTGACCTCTTCATCCTGGGCGTGAACTGTGCTTCTATTCCTATCCTTTTTTTGGGGCTAGGTATGCCATGTTACAGAGTCCTGGCAATGGAAACAGTAAACTCAGCCCATGCCCAGATCGGGCCCATGTAAACCTTGTAAGTACTTTGTTTTCTACCTCCCTTTCTACTTCTTGCTGTGTTGGATGGTGCCCTTGCAAGAATATTTTGGGATTCAACTACCGAAAGTAGTAGTAGGCATTTAGTCCCTAAACGACTATATGGAACAGAGCTAATTATCAATCAGACCACTCAGAAATGTTAAGAAAGCATGAGATAGATGATGAGTTTTAGAGACATTATATTTTTGAGGCTTTTTTCCTCTTTCATCCTAGCCCATCTTTACTAATACAAAGGGAAAGGCTACCTTTTTTTTTTTTTTTTTTTGAATAGGGCTTCCTGTTACACACATTATATCCCTGACCACTTTGCCTCCATGTAAGAATGTCTCTACCTACAGTGTTTTTAGTCGCTCAGTTGTGTTTGACTCTTTGTGACCTTATGGATTGTAGTCTGCCAGGCTCTTCTGTCCGTAAGATTCTCTAGGCAAGAATTCTGAAGTAGGTAGCCATTCCCTTCTCCAGGGGATCTTCCCGACCCAGCGATCAAAGCAGGGTCTCTCATATCACAGGCAGATTCTATACTTTCTGAGCCACCATGGAGCCTCCCCACCAACCCCCACACGCCTATATTAATACTAGCTAAACTGGATTAAGATTCCAAAGATTAAGTCAAAATGCTGCAGTTTAAAATAACCAAACAGAGAAACAGAATCCCTAGTATGGCTGATCATATTGGGTTGGCCAAAAAGTTCTTTCAGATTTCCCATACCATCTTATGGAATATTTTTCAAAAATGCCTTAAACTCTTTGTTCAATCCCACAAGCTAATCTCAAAATCCATCTTTAACACAGGTGTATGGGCTGTGATCCCTGTTCTAAAATCTAGAGAGCTTATGACTGCAACACAAATGACGCTATGTGGTTTCCGAGGCTGGGTTGCAAGAGGCAGCAGAGTTTCTTCTTGATTCTCATGAGATGCTAACTCTGAAAACCTAGTCATTGTGATATAAGGAAGCAGGCTGAGAGGACTGCTGAGCTGATAATGTGGGTTATTTCTTACAGAAAAGGAAGGGAGACTCAGAAGGCAAAGCAAAGAGCCGCAGAGAACAACTCTCAGGCAGTAGGACTTAGTTTAAACAAGAAATGTGCTACGCTATGCTATGCTAAGTCACTTCAGTCGTGTCTGACTCTGTGTGACCACAGAGATGGCAGCACACCAGGCTCCCCCGTCCCTGGGATTCTCCAGGCAAGAACACTGAAGTGGGTTGCCATTTCCTTCTCCAATGCATGAAAGTGAAAAGAGAAAGTGAAGTCGCTCAGTCGTGTCCGACTCCTAGCGACCCCATGGACTGCAGCCCACCAGGCTCCTCCATCCATGGGATTTTCCAGGCAAGTGTACTGGAGTGGGGTGCCATTGCCTTCTCTGAAGAAATGTGCTAGATATCAAAATAGCTATAGGGCAATGCTTGCTAGTATCTCTTGTTTTTACCCCTTCTAAATAGAAGTGTCTATAAGCAGTTATGCTATGAATGTTCCACCACTGTGGGCTGGGTATGTGTCAGGCAGATATACCTTTAGTTCACAGTTCTTTAGGTTAACAGAAATGGTACTGAAGGAACTGTATGCAAATACTCACATTAAAGAACCCCATATGTATTTGGACCTGATTTAAATAATAAGACCCTTAATTTAAGGCTCATGCTATAACTAGATTAGATTTGGGGATTTTAGAGGGAATCAAGAGCACATTTTCCATGGCAATATATGAATTTGGGAACCTGGTGGGCATACAGGGGAAACTATATTTCTCGAAACTAGTTTCAAACATATTTCCCTCCTATATGTTCTTCTTAACTTGGATCCCTAATACTCCTCCTGTTGAGATGTAGGGAATCTATATTCTCTCCCACTGAATTTTGGTGCACTTGTGATTACACAGAAGCCTCATACCTGTTACATCTGATTCTAGGATATAAAAGAAAGGAAAGACTGGTCCCCCTGGGATTGATGCTTTTAGAACTCAAAAAAAAAAAAAAAAAAAAAAAAAAATTGCCCTAGCCAAGGTTGGAGTCTGTGGCCTTCATTTCCTATCATATATTTAAGTTAGCAAGCCTTCAGATGATTTCTCCTCCCAGACATTTTGTTACCTCTAGCTTTTGATTTTTTGTAAAGAGAGGAAAAGAAAAAAGAGCTATCCAGGCCCTAGCTTATCTTAATGCCTGACTCACCTTATACAATGGTTATTTATATCACTAATATAGGAAGCTTTATTTTGCATCTATATTAACTAAAATACACTATTTTCATTCATGGACCCATAGGCCATTTCTATAATTGACTTCTGAAGTATCCAAAAGTGAAGATCTTAGAAATCTTTAGTTCAGTTCAGTCGCTCAGTCATGTCCTACTCTTTGCGACCCCATGAATCGCAGCACACCAGGCCTCCCTGTCCATCACCAACTCCTGGAGTTCACTCAGATTCACGTCCATCGAGTCAGTGATGCCATCCAGCCATCTCATCCTCTGTCGTCCCCTTCTCCTCCAGCCCCCAGTCCCTCCCAGCATCAGAGTCTTTTCCAATGAGTCAACTCTTCACATGAGGTGGCCAAAGTACTGGAGTTTCAGCTTTAGCATCGTTCCTTCCAAAGAAATCCCAGGGCTGATCTCCTTTAGAATGGACTGGTTGGATCTCCTTGCAGTCCAAAGGACTCTCAAGAGTCTTCACCAACACCACAGTTCAAAAGCATCAATTCTTCGGCACTCAGCCTTCTTCACAGTCCAACTCTCACATCCATACATGACCACAGGAAAAACCATAGCATTGACTAGACGGACCTTTGTTGGCAAAGTAATGTTTCTGCTTTTGAATATGCTATCTATGTTGGTCATAACTTTCCTTCCAAGGAGTAAGCGTCTTTTAATTTCATGATTGCAGTCACCATCTGCAGTGATTTTGGAGCCCCCCAAAATAAAGTCTGACACTGTTTCCACTGTTTCCCCATCTATTTCCCATGAAGTGATGGGACCAGATGCCATGATCTTTGTTTTCTGAATGTTGAGCTCTAAGCCAACTTTTTCACTCTCCACTTTCACTTTCATCAAGAGGCTTTTGAGTTCCTCTTCACTTTCTGACATAAGGGTGGTGTCATCTGCATATCTGAGGTAATTGATATTTCTCCCGGCCATCTTGATTCCAGCTTGTGCTTCTTCCTGCCCAGTGTTTCTCATGATGTACTCTACATATAAGTTAAATAAGCAGGGTGACAATATACAGCCTTGACGTATTCCTTTTCCTATTTGGAACCAGTCTGTTGTTCCATGTCCAGTTCTAACTGTTGCTTTCTGACCTGCATACAGATTTCTCAAGAGGCAGGTCAGGTGGTCTGGTATTCCCATCTCTTTCAGAATTTTCCACAGTTTATTGTGATCCACACAGTCCTAATCCTTTGGTCATCCTTAGCCATCTATCTATTAATGGTGGATTGTTAGATGACTAATTACCAAGACCATCATCTTATTAATAATTAGTTTATTCTTACCTCTTCAATTAATTTGGTATAACTGCTCAACTTCCACAAGCATGTTCATCTTGAGTATACAAGATAAAGTAGTATAGCCTTGATGAACTCCACATACCTAGGGCTTTAAGGATACCACCTATATAACCATATCATTATTTATCATATATGTCTGTCTGTCTGTCTGTCTGTATATATCTATTTACCTATATGAGAAAGAGACTCCATTAAGAAGTGGAGAACACATAAATAAATACCAGTAATAAAAAATACAGTGAGAAACCAGAAGACCTGCATTTAGTTTGTAGCTCTGCCTTGAGATATTCGAAGGTACTACAGAGATAGTGTAAACATTGGAGGGCATGGAAAATTAAATCCCCTTTTAATGACTTCCCAACCTTGAGGCTTGCTATTTAACATTCTGCTTGAAAAACCTAGGATTCACTTCAAATGAAAAATCAGCTTATAAAAATAATGCCGTGTCTTCTCTGACAGCCTCCAAATAGGTCTCTCTGACCCAAACTCACTGAAATACTGAAGTCTTCATCAGCATCACAGTTAGCTGAGGGTGAGCAAGAGAAGCATGGACTCCACATGATTGGGTTATTTATTACCTGTTGTCCCAGAGTGAAAGACTTTTGCAACTTTCAAAAATATGATAGATTTTAAATCAACTATATAAGTTCTGAGTCATATCACATTTTTCTGCTTGTTCTGTTATGGTGTAAAAATCACAAGATTTTTCTCTAGGTAGTAAAAAAATTTATATATAAAGAATGATGAAAGCCGTTTCATGAAGAGACATTTAATACTGTATCACTTTCCTATGTCCTGAGCAATAATTTATGGTTTGTATTTGCTCCTCTCCATAGAATAGAAATCTTCTCTTCCTTCCTTAGGGATGCCCTCTCTTGTGAGAGCAACTCTCAAATTTTTTGCATTGCTATGAGCTCTACACATTTCTTACTTTTTTCTTCCAAATTCTAGTCAAACTGCAGTGGCTGAACATGATAAGCCATGGCTCATTTCATCTTCTCTACTGGGGGATTGACACTGATTTAATGTACAATATTTAAAAGGCTTCCCAGGTGGCACTAGTGGTAAAGAATCTGCCTGCCAGTGCCGGAGACACAAAAGTCACAGATTCAATTACTGGAAGACCCCCCTGGAGAAGGAAATGGCAACCCACTCCAGTATTCTTGCCTGAAAAATTCCCTGGGCAGAGGAGCCTGGTGGGATGCAGTTCATGGAGTTGCAAAGAGTCGGATATGCCTGAGCCTGCACACACACACACAAACACACACACACACGCACACACATTTAAAAGATATGTTGAAATTGTACATAAAGGATCTATTCGCAGGAATGTTGAAGGAACCTCCCAAGAAAGTATCTCATGCTCAAGAAAGACAGTCAAGGTGCCCAAGCTTGCTTAGGAAATAGGGAGGGCCCACTGTGGAGTACAGTATCAGCTGTGACTCATTCAGTCTGAAATATCAGAAATTCATTTTCACCTAGTCTTCATCTCTCAGCTGACTGATACCAGCACATGAGAGCTAATGGCTAAATTTTCAGGAGTTTGATGAACTAGTTGCTAAATTAGTTCTTGAAAGTGGCCATGGTGGAGGTTTCACACCACAGAACTTGCCAAATATTCAAATAATGTTTTCCTCCTCTCATACAGGTTTTTAACCTTTACTGGAATAACACTTGTTCGACTTGACTCGTTTCCGGCGCTTAATTACCACCACAATTGTCATGAGGATGATTTCTAAAAATCAGAAGATGTCATTCCACTGCTTGGAAGTATCCACTAAGTTGGAACTGCGTCCTCCAGAATTTTTTTCCCTGTATAGTTCTGGGCTAGTACTGGCCGCAAAAGAGTTTGAGCCTTGGAAGATGGAAGTGAAGTAGCATCCGTTTTTATGATTCAGTGATGTAGAGAGAGGTGTTGTTGCCGGCTCAGTTTGCCCTTGGCGGTGTCAGTTCATCCTTTAGTCATCTGCGTGAAGTCCAGTTTGTCCCTTCACACCCTTAATTATGCCCATCTTTTTTCTTAAATATTTGCTCTAATGAGTTCAAGCTCAGAACTAGACAAAGAAATAACAGTGAGACAAACTGTTTAACCAGCTCCCACACATGCACTAAGATCCCATTTATTGTTATTATTCCTAGTGGTTCTGCATCTCTGATTGATCCAAAGTGATGCAACTTAGAATGAAACCAAGGTTCTCACTCTAGCTAAAAAACAGAGGTTCAAGAGGAAGGGGATATATGTATATCTGTGGCTGATTCATGTTGCTGTTTGATAGAAAACAACAAAATTCTGTAAAGCAATTATCCTTCAATTACAAATTAAATAAAAATACTGTACTTATACACACCTCGGCAACCGTCACTAACCTTGTGATGGACTTCTCTTTTCTTTGCTCCCTATTTTGCCATACTGGCCTTCTTTCTTAGTTCTTAACTATTTGTTCTTAGAACCCATAGTGGTTCTACTACTTTAGGGCTTTGTGTTAGCTTTTCCCTCTGTCTGATCTGACTCCTCTTCTTGAACTCTCATTTCAAATGTCATCTTCTAAGACAGGTTTAACCTGACCACCCAATTTACAGCCTGAGTTGAAGCCTACTGAAATTTGTGTGTGTGTGCGCAAAATCCTGATCATTTTGTAATATATTTCTTTTATTTATGTGTTATTATCTTTCTTCTCTCAGCAAAATCTTAATGCTTTGGAGGCAAAGCTCTTTCTGGTCTGGCCAGTAGTACATTGCCTGTTAATAAGTTTTGCATTTTTATTTTACTTGTGTGGAAAACATAATGAATTTAATTGTTATGAGCTGAAGTCCTCTTGGAAGCTACAGTATTTCTTAGTAAAAATGGCTTGATGGCTGCCAGGGGTGAAGGAGGTAACGAGGAAGATGAGTGAAGGGAATTGGGTTGGGAGTGTTACATGGTCCACTGCATACTCTCAGATTCCTACCCATGTATTCTTTAAAGATTAATCCATTAGAATTGATTGAAGATAATATTTTCTCCCAACTTGAAAGTGAACTCAGTTTTATATGCATGTTAATGAAGAAGTAAAACAAAATTTAGAGGCCTTGGAGCCCCGAATCAGAGGGAATCACAGGAACTGAAGTCTCTGGCAATTTAAAGTTATTTGCAGGAGTTTCTAGACCTGCTGCTGCTGCTACGTCGCTCAGTCATGTCAGACTCTTGGGGACCCCATGGACTGTAGCCCACCAGGCTCCTCTGTCCGTGGGATTCTCCAGGCAGGAATACTGGAGTGGGTTGCCATGCCCTCCTCCAGGGGATCTTCTGGACCCCGGGATCAAAGCCACGTCTCTTATGTCTCCTGCATTGGCAGGAGGGTTCTTTACCACTCACGCCACCTGGGAAGCCAGGTTTCTACACTTGCAGGGGCACAATTAGGAGTATCAAGGGAATTCTATTTACTCCCCCGGGGCAGTGAGACTTCAAGTAATGTTCACCTCTCAGAAGCCAGGAGGAACTTTAGCTTAATACTTGAGTGTTGTCTTTAGATCCAAATTTGAATCTACATTTTCTGTACCATTTACTGATTCTGTGACCTTAACTATCATGTTATTTGTGTCCTCTATGCCTTGGTTTCTCCATCTGGACTTTAGGACTAGTAAGAGTATCTACTCATGGGTTTATTGTAATGATTAAATATATGAAAACATTTCAAGCATTTAGAACAGTGCGTAACACATAGCAGTCAATCACTATGTTAGTACATTTAAAATTATTGATTAACAGGCATGTCTTTTTCTCTAATCAGGATACATGTTTTCCTGAAGGTGGATGTAAGTCTGTATTCTTACATAACCCAGTTCTTACCTAACCCAGTTTAAAATCAAAATTTTTGGCTTTAGCATGTAATCACTGTATCATAATTTATAATTAGTTATAATGTCAACAAACTATTTTTACATGTATCATGAAGAAACATTTTGTATATTTGATAAAATTAAATGATAAAGATTTTGTACCATAAAACATTCTTTCCTGGTATGACCTAGACCATATTTTTCTCCCCAAATTTTAAACATTTTAATTGCTATCATTAAAAAAAATATAGATATATGTGTTACAAAATTCAGAAGATACAAGACAGTCATGCAGTGAAACATCAACTTTCCTCCCATATTGGTTTCTATGTCTTAATTTCTTTCTTCTGACTGTACAACCAGCTACCTTCTGGAGATAATTTGTGCCTCACAGAAGTATAAAGGCAATGACTGCAAAGACACGGACCTTTGCTTCCCTGATGTAAATAATGACCAACTGATTTTAGACATGTAAGCACATGTTCACACATCCCATTGAAGGCTCCTTAAAAGAAGGAACAGCCAGATAAAGGCATGCTGGGGGCTGTCTTGCTCTGCTTTAAATACATGGAAAATTAAATACTAAAAATATCAACAAAAACAACAAACAAAAACTGCTCAATATTAAATCCAGCTGTTTTCTATGTGAGATTTTTAGTTAAATGATAGTTTCAATAAACTGTCAAAGAAGGAACAAAAAACCTGAGGTTTATCCCTTTAGAATATAAATAATTATGCATTATCATTCAGTTATTTCTATGCAATATAAATTATGATACATGAAGTAGAAATAAAAATACATTAAAATAAAAGCTAATTATTATGTGCTAGATCAAATTTTCCTGTGAGAGCTTTTTTATCACACCATCTGAACTGTTTTCTATAGAAACTTTTATATTTCATAAATATATTTTTATTGACAAATTATTCACATGAAAGTTTTCCTCTATTTTTCAATAGATGTGTGAATATATAACAGAAATATATATGATTGATATATACACATGTACATACCCCTGGCCACATTTTTTAAAATATCATTTTAATGACTACATTCCCCTGAGATGGTATTTCACTTGATGTTTGATAGCTTGACTTTTGAAATCCAGTACATCTGAATTGATACTGTGACCCTACAAATTTTTGGCTGTCTGATTTCAGACAAGTTCTCGAATTCCTGGAGATAATAATGGTTCACCTTAATTGAATATTTGTTATTTGTCTTCCTGATCTAAGTGCTTCACATGTATGAAATCAATTTTTCTTGTTCAACAAATGAAGAATTTGAGGCATAGATAAGTTAGTAATTGCTTTGTGATAGAGGGTTAGAAAATGGTGAAACCAGACTCACACTTCAGGCAGTTGGCCTCCACAGCCTGTGCTCTTAACAACTGCTTTATGCTGCCTCATTGTATAAAACCTATGTACCTCCCAGAGTGCATATAAGGATTCTAAATGGGAAAATGCAGAGTAAACACACCTTAGATAATACTTCATGGTTTATTTGTTTCAAAATGTTTAGTTGTAAAATTCATATCACATAAAACTTACCATCTTAATCATTTTAAGTGTGTAGTGTAATGGTATTATGTACAATTATGCGGTCATCACTTCCATCCATCTCTAGACTCTTTTCATCTTCCAAAACGTAAACTTTTATACACATTTAGCAATAACTCCTCCTTCCCCTCTCAACCTTAACCCTCAACATTATATTTTCTGTCTCTATTAATTTGACCACTCTAGATACCTCATATATGTGGAATCATATAGTATTGGTCTTTTTGTGACTGGCTTATTTCATTTAGCATAATGTCTTACAGCATATGTGCGAATTCCTTTTTCTTTAAGGCTGAATAATAATCTATTTTATGTATATACTACACTTTTTAATTCTACTTGTCCATTGAGGAACACTTTGATTGCTTCTTCCCTTTGGCTATTGTGAATAATGTTGCCATAGATATGAGTGTACAACTATCTCTTCAAGACCCTGGAATTTCTGAATTACCTTGTGGTTGTACCATTTTACAGGACACCATCAGTGCACGAGCATTTCAATTTCTCCAGACCCTCACCAACATTGTAATTTTTTATTTTTTTCATAGCCATTGTAAAGTGTATGAATTGCAGTTTCTCATTGTGGTTTTGCTTTGCATTTCCCTAATGATTGGTAGTACCGTGTTACAGAGTCTTCCTGCCAATTCAGGAGACACAGAGATGTTGAGTTTGATCTCTGGATCAGGAAGATCCCCTGGAGTAGGAAATGGAAACCCACTCCAGTACTCTTGCCTGGAAAAGTCCATTGACAGAGGATCCTGGTGGGCTATAGTCCACGGGGTTGCAAAATCACTGAACAATGATTAGCGATGCCAAGCATCTTTCCCTGAGCTTTTTGACAGTTTGTATATCTTCTTTGGAGAAATGACTATTCAAGCCCTCGACCTATTTTTTAATCGGGTTGTTTGTTTTTGTTGAGTTGCAGGTGTTCTTCATATGGCATGGATATAAATCCTTATCATATATACAGCTTGCATATGTTTTCTCTCATTTTGTGGTTTATCTTTTCATTCTGTTAACTGTGTCCTTGGTGCACAGAAGTTTATATTTTTAATGGAGTCCAATTTATCGATTGTTTTCTCTTGTTGCTTGTGCTTTGGGTGTCCTATGTAACAAATTATTACCAAATTCAGTATTAGGAATTTTCCCCCTGACATTTTCTTCTGAGTTTTACAGTTTTAGCTCTTACCTTTAGGCCTTTAATCTATTTGAGTTAAATTTTGTATATGATTTAAGGTAAGGATCTAATTTCATTTTTTGCATGTGGATATCCATTTCTCTCATATTGTTTCTTCAAAAGCTGTCTTTTCTTTATTGAATAGTCTTGACACCCTTTCTGAAAATCATTTGAGTGTGTGTACTTATTTATTTCTGGGCTCTCTGTTCATCTATATCTGTATGCCTCTCTAATGCTATTATCACACTGTCTTGATGACTGTAGTTTTATAATAGGTTTTGAAATCAAGAATTGTGAGATCTTCAACTTTGCTCTCCTTTTTCTAGATTGCTTTGGCTATTCAGAGTTCCTTTAGAATCCATATTATTTTTGGTTAGATTATTTCTGCTGAACATGCTGCTGGGATTTTAATAGGGATTGTGTTAAATCTGTAGATCACTTTGGGTACTATTGAAATCTAGAATTTTAAACTTTTCAATCTATGAATATTTTTCCATTTATTTGTATCTTTAAAGTCTTTTAGCATTGTTTTGTAGTTTTCAGTGTACAAAGCTTTCATCTTCTTGGTTAATTTTATTCCCAGCTACTTGATTATTTTTATGCTATTGGAAATGTATCTTCTTTTCATTTTTTTTTGGATGGTTCATTGTTAGTATGCTGCTGCTGCTGCTGCTGCTGCTAAGTCACGTCAGTCATGTCCGACTCTGTACAACCCCATAGATGGCAGCCCACCAGGCTCACCTGTCCCTGGGATTCTCCAGGCAAGAACACTGGAGTGGGTTGCCATTTCCTTCTCCAGTGAAAGAAAGTGAAGAATGAAAGTGAAGTCACTCAGTCGTGTCCGACTCGTCATTAGTATACAGAAATGCAATTAATTATTGTATGCTGATTTTGTATCCTGTTGCTGCTGCTGCTGCTAAGTCGCTTCAGTCGTGTCTGACTCTGTGCAACCCCATAGACGGCAGCCCACCAGGCTCCACCGTCCCTAGGATTCTCCAGGCAAGAACACTGGAGTGGGTTACCATTTCCTTCTCCAATGCAGGAAAGTGAAAAGTGAAAGTGAAGTCGCTCAATCGTGCCTGACTCTTAGCGACCCCATGGACTGCAGCCTACCAGGCTCCTCCATCCATGGGATTTTCCAGGCAAGAGTACTGGAGTGGGGTGCCATTGCCTTCTCCATTGTATCCTTCAACATTACTGAATTTTTTTCTTTTTTTTTTAAATTTTTTAAATTTTATTTTATTTTTAAACTTTACATAATTGTATTAGTTTTGCCAAATATCAAAATGAATCCATCACAGGTATACATGTGCTCCCTATCCTGAACCCTCCTCCCTCCTCCCTCCCCATACCATCCCTCTGGGTCGTCCCAGTGCACTAGCCCCAAGCATCCAGTATCGTGCATGGAACCTGGACTGGCATCTCGTTTCATACATGATATTTTACATGTTTCAATGCCATTCTCCCAAATCTTCCCACCCTCTCCCTCTCCCACAGAGTCCATAAGACTGTTCCATACATCAGTGTCTCTTTTGCTGTCTCGTACACAGGGTTATTGTTACCATCTTTCTAAATTCCATATATATGCGTTAGTATACTGTATTGGTGCTTTTCCTTCTGGCTTACTTCACTCTGTATAATAGGCTCCAGTTTCATCCACCTCATTAGAACTGATTCAAATGAATTCTTTTTAATGGCTGAGTAATACTCCATTGTGTATATGTACCACAGCTTTCTTATCCATTCATCTGCTGATGGACATCTAGGTTGCTTCCATGTCCTGGCTATTATAAACAGTGCTGCAATGAACATTGGGGTACACGTGTCTCTTTCCCTCTGGTTTCCTCAGTGTGTATGCCCAGCAGTGGGATTGCTGGATCATAAGGCAGTTCTATTTCCAGTTTTTTAAGGAATCTCCACACTGTTCTCCATAGTGGCTGTACTAGTTTGCATTCCCACCAGCAGTGTAAGAGGGTTCCCTTTTCTCCACACCCTCTCCAACATTTATTATTTGTAGACTTTTGGATAGCAGCCATTCTGACTGGTGTGAAATGGTACCTCATAGTGGTCTTGATTTGCATTTCTCTGATAATGAGTGATGTTGAGCATCTTTTCATGTGTTTGTTAGCCATCTGTATGTCTTCTTTGGAGAAATGTCTATTTAGTTCTTTGGCCCATTTTTTGATTGGGTCATTTATTTTTCTGGAGTTGAGCTGTAGGAGTTGCTTGTATATTTTTGAGATTAGTTGTTTGTCAGTTGTTTCATTTACTATTATTTTCTCCCATTCTGAAGGCTGTCTTTTCACCTTGATGATAGTTTCCTTTGATGTGCAGAAGCTTTTAAGGTTAATTAGGTCCCATTTGTTTATTTTTGCTTTTATTTCCGATATTCTGGGAGGTGGGTCATAGAGGATCCTGCTGTGATGTATGTCAGAGAGTGTTTTGCCTATGTTCTCCTCTAGGAGTTTTATAGTTTCTGGTCTTATGTTTAGATCTTTAATCCATTTTGAGTTTATTTTTGTGTATGGTGTTAGAAAGTGTTCTAGTTTCATTCTTTTACAAGTGGTTGACCAGTTTTCCCAGCACCACTTGTTAAAGAGATTGTCTTTAATCCATTGTATATTCTTGCCTCCTTTGTCAAAGATAAGGTGTCCATATGTGCGTGGGTTTATCTCTGGGCTTTCTATTTTGTTCCATTGATCTATATTTCTGTCTCTGTGCCAGTACCATACTGTCTTGATAACTGTGGCTTTGTAGTAGAGCCTGAATTTTTTTCTTAATAGTTCACAATTTTTATTATTTTTATGCACAGCCAAAGTTTATTTAATTGTTTTCTAATTTTAAAGACTATTTATAAAATAAACATTTTATTATTGTAAATAATGTTGAAACTCACATTGTAAATAAATCTCTCACTACATTTTTAGGAAAAATTTCTAGAAGTGAAATTATTTGGGCACATACTTTGATTTTCATGACAGTCGGTGACCACAGTTAACCCTCCATATTTGCCTGGAATTGGCTCCACTTATCCCTGCCTCACCACAGATTCTCTATTGGTGCTCAAGTCCCTTAAACAAAGTGGCCCCATATGTAGCCCTCCATATTCATATGTTGGATGTCCTTTGACACAAAAGGCCAGCTGAACTGACAAATAATTTCCCAGAAATTTCTATTAATAACTTTTCAGGAAAAGATAAAATCACAATTTTCACACAGATATAAAATGAACATATTTTAAATTATTTTATTTATAAGAAATGAGGGAACCAGGCAAATGTCATAACTATTTCAAAGGAAATATCAAAATAACACAAATGTGAAGAAAGTAGGGAAAACCACTGGACCATTCAGGTGTGACCTAGATCAAATCCCTTATGATTATACAGTGGAAGTGAGAAATAGATTTAAGGGCCTAGATCTGATAGATAGAGTGCCTGATTAACTATGGAAGGAGGTTTGTGACATTGTACAGGAGACAGGGAACAAGACCATCCCCATGGAAAAGAAATGCAAAAAAGCAAAATGGCTGTCTGGGGAGGCCTTACAAGTAGCTGTGAAAAGAAGAGAAGCAAAAAGCAAAGGAGAAAAGGAAAGATATAAGCATCTGAATGCAGAGTTCCAAAGAATAGCAAGAAGATATAAGAAAGCCTTCCTCAGTGAGTAATGCAAAGAAATAGACGAAAACAACAGAATGGGAAAAACTAGAGATGTCTTCAGGAAAATTAGAGATACCAAGGGAACATTTCATGCAAAGATGGGCACATTTAAGGACAGAAATGGTATGGACCTAACAGAAGCAGAAGATACTAAGAAGAGGTGGCAAGAATACACAGAAGAACTGTACAAAACAAAGCTTCATAACCCAGATAATCATGATGGTGTGATCACTGACCTAGAGCCAGACATCCTGGAATGTGAAGTCAAATGGGCCTCAGAAAGCATCACTATGAACAAAGCTAGTGGAGGTGATGGAATTCCAGTTGAGCTCTTTCAAATCCTGAAAGATGATGCTGTGAAAGTGCTGCACCCAATATGCCAGCAAATTTGAAAAACAGCATTGGCCACAGGACTGGAAAAGATCAGTTTCCATTCCAACCCCAAAGAAAGGCAATGCCAAAGAATGCTCAAACTACCGCATAATTGCACTAATCTCACACGCTAGTAAAGTAATGCTCAAAATTCTCCAAGCCAGGCTTCAGCAATATGTGAACCGTGAACTTCCTGATGTTCAAGCTGGTTTTAGAAAAGGCAAAGGAACCAGAGATCAAATTGCCAACATCTGCTGGATCACGGAAAAAGCAAGAGAGTTCCAGAAAAACATCTATTTCTGCTTTATTGACTACGTCAAAGCCTTTGACTATGTGGATCACAAGAAACTGTGGAAAATTCTGAAAGAGATGGGAATACCAGACCACCTGACCTGCCTCTTGAGAAACCTATATGCAGGTCAGGAAGCAACAGTTAGAACTGGACATAGAACAACAGACTGGTTCTCAATAGGAAAAGGAGTATGTCAAGGCTGTATATCGTCACCCTGCTTATTTAACTTATATGCAGAGTACATCATGAGAAATGCTGGACTGGAAGAAGCACAAGCTGGAATCAAGATTGCAGGGAGAAATATCAATAACCTCAGATATGCATATGATACCACCCTTATGGCAGAAAGTGAAGAGGAACTAAAAAGCCTCTTGATGAAAGTGAAAGAGGAGAGTGAAAAAGTTAGCTTAAAGCTCAACATTCAGAAAACGAAGATTATGGCATCTAGTCCCCTTACTTTATGGAAAATAAATGAGGAAACAGTGGAAACAGTGTCAGACTTTATTTTTCTGGGCTCCAAAATCACTACAGATGGTGACTGCAGCCCTGAAATTAAGACACTTACTCCTTGGAAGGAAAGTTATGACCAACCTAGATAGCATATTCAAAAGCAGAGACATTACTTTGCCAATAAAGATCCATTTAGTCAAGGCTATGGTTTTTCCAGTGGTCATGTATGGATGTGTGAGTTGGACTGTGAAGAAAGCTGAGCACCGAAGAATTGATGCTTTTGAACTGTGGTATTGGAGAAGACTCTTGAGAGTCCCTTGGACTGCAAGGAGATCCAACCAGTCCATTCTGAAGGAGATCAGCCCTGGGATTTCTTTGGAGGGCCTGATGCTAAAGCTGAAACTCCATTACTTTGGCCACCTTATGCGAAGAGTTGACTCATTGGAAAAGACCCTGATGCTGGGAGGGATTGGGGGCAGGAGGAGAAGGGGATGACAGAGGATGAGATGGCTGTATGGCATCACCGACTCGATGGACATGAGTTTGGGTGAACTCAGGGAGTTGGTGATAGACAGGGAGGCCTGGCGTGCTGCGATTCATCCGGTTGCAAAGATTCGTACATGACTGAGTGACTGAACTGAACTGAACTGATATGAAGTAAATGATCCCTACTGCTGCTGCTGCTGCTAAGTCACTTCAGTCGTGTCCGACTCTGTGTGACCCCATAGACAGCGGCTCACCAAGCTCTCCCGTCCCTGGGATTCTCCAGGCAAGAACACTGGAGTGGGTTGCCATTTCCTTCTCCAATGCATGAAAGTGAAAAGTGAAAGTGAAGTCGCTCAGTCATCTCTCTTAGCGACCGCGTGGACTGCAGCCTACCAGGCTCCTCCGTCCATGGGATTTTCCAGGCAAGAGTACTGGAGTGGGGTGCCATTGCCTTCTCTGAAATGAAAATCCCTAACTGAATATCAAATTGAGGCAACATTGGTTATTTTCACAGAGCAGGGTGAATTTCACAGGTAATTAAAATCACTAGCAGATAAGGTTGTTGTTTAGTCACTAAGCGCTCTCTCACTCTTTATGACCCAGTGGATTGCAGCTCACCAAGCTCTTTTGTCCTCCACTATCTCCCAGAGTTTGCTCAAATTCATATCTATTGAATCAGTGATACTATCTAAGCATCTTATTCTCTGCTGCCCTCTTCCTTTTTTTTTGCCTTCAATCTTTCCCAGCATCATGAGTCAGCTCTTCCCATCAGGTGGCCAAAGTATCAGAGTTTCAGCTTCAGCATCAGTCCTTCTAATGAATATTCATGGTTGATTTCCTTTAGGATTGACTAGTTTGATCTTGTGCAGTCTAAGGGAGGTTCAAGAGTGTTCTCCAGCACCACAATTTGAAAGCATCAGTTCTTCGATGCTTAGCCTTCTTTATGGTCCAAATCTCATATTTGCACATTACTCCTGGAAAAACCATTGCTTTGACTATGCAGATCTTTGTTGGCAAAGTGATATCTCTGCTTTTTAATATGCTGTATAGCTTTGTCATAGCTTTACTTCCAACTAGCAAGCATCTATTAATTTCATGGCTGAAGTGATTTTGGAGCCCAGAAATATAAAATCTGTCACTGCTTCCTTTTTTACTCTTCTATTTGCCATGAAATGATGGGACTGGATGCTATGATCTTAGTTTTTTGATAGTTGAATTTTAAGCCAGCTCTTTCATTCTCCTCTTTCACTCGCATCAAGAGGCTCTTCATTTCCTCTTCACTTTCTGCCATTAGAATGGTATTATTTACATATCTGAGGTTGCTGATATTTCTCCTGGCAATCTTGATTCCAGCTTGTGATTTCACATGGTGGCATTTCACATGGTGTACTCTGCATATAAGTTAAATAAGCAGGGTGACAATACACAGCCTTGCCGTACTCCTTTCACAATTTGGAACTAGTCCTCTGTGTCATGTTGGGTTCTAACTGCTGTTTCTTAACCTGAATACAGGTTTCTCACGGGGCAGATAAGGTGGTCTGGTATTCTCATCTCTTTAAGAATTTCCACAGTTTGTTGTGATCCACACAGTCAAAGGCTTTAGTGCAGTCACTGAAGCAGAAGTAGATGTTTTTCTGGAACTCTCTTGCTTTTTTGATGATCCAACAGATGTTGGCAATTTGATCTCTGGTTCCTCTGCCTTTTCTAAATCCAGCTTGAACATCTGGAAGTTCTTGGCTCATGTACTGTTGAAGCCTGGCTTGTAGAATTTTTAGCATTACTTTGCTAGCATGTGAGCTGAGTGCAATTGTGCAGTAGTTTGAACATTCTTTGGCATTGCCTTTCTTTGGGATTGGAATGGAAACTGACCTTTTCCAGTCCTGTGGGCACTGATGAGTTTTCCAAATTTGCTGGCATATTGAGTGCAGCACTTTCACAGCATCATCTTTTAGGATGACAATATACAGCCTGTCATACTCTTTCCTAATTTTGAACCAGACAGCAGACAGGATAGCATTTATTTATCTACATTAGCTATCTATAGCTTACAAAGAGTTGCAAAATAGCTTCAAGACAACAATCAGGGCTAGAAAATGGTAATCCATAGAATGTTCTGTAGCAGATATGGTTTTCTATTGATCCACTAAATTTTTTTCTTACAAGTTAAACCAATTTACACTTCTAATAGCAATTTATATTATGTCCTGGCTCACTTTATTCTCCTGGCATAAAATATTATCCTTTGAAAAATCTGCTAAATTAATAGCAGAAAAAGTGTTATGTAATTATTGATTTAATTTACATTTTTGGTGACTGCTAAGAGAGTGATTGAAGACTGTCATAGGAAAGAACCTTAAAATAGGAAAGAACCTTAAAATAAAATAAATTCTGAAACTGTTCCAAATTCTTCTATCTCACTTTCTAAAAAGTAGGTAATAAGAAGCATAAATTTAGAAAATAATTTTTGAACCGAATGAAATATTTGTTTATAGTTAAGCAGCTGAGAAAATTTTAAAGTTTAAATTAAATGTTATAAATCATAAATATAAAATATTTATTTGCAAGCAGAGTTTTTAAAAAACAGTACAGTGGCAATTTGATTATTCTTGGTATTCTCTGTTTATAATTAGGATCAATTTCCCTTTCAGATTCTACTTTATCCTGGAAAGTGTGCTCCCTGTAGGCAAAGAATATTGAATGTTTAATGAAAGAAAAGCTTTCTAAACCCATTATTAAGGGATGGCTGCAACAAAAGCCACTTTTATTACTGTGTTCTCCTACTATATATTCTAAGTTTGCTAAAGGACAAGTGCTTTCTCTGGAATTTTAATCTTTTCTCTGCTATTTTTAATTGTGTGACCTTTGAAGTCTCTGGACCTCTCTTTGTTAGCAGAAATAGTTACTCTATCTCTATGCAGAACTGTTTGAGAATCAAATTAATCAATATATATGAAAGCACATTAAAAATGATGCTTTAAGAGATATGAGAAGAGATTTGTAATATATTTATTCAACTCTTTTTATTAACCTCTTCTCTTCCATGTGTAGTATCCTATCTAGCCTGCCCTGCTCTTCTCAATGCCATTCAAGCAGTATCAAGGAAATGATGGCTTTTTCTTCACTGCCATTAGATAGGAACACTGAACAACCAACAAAAAATTAAATCTTGGCTTTTGAATCTTTAAGATGATTACTGCAAATAAAAAAAAGCCTTAGAACAAGAGCCCTGGTGTTCAATTGTATAGACGTGAAACTGTCTTCTGGGAGAAGGTTTGATTGCTATCCTGGTTTTAATTCCAAAATCTTTGCTTTAAACTTCCAGCACCAAACCCTAGAGAACCCGGAGCTTAGAATAGACTCCATAAACTGTAGAATGGGAAACACTTTTGATACAAAAGCCTCCCTTTTTAATTAAAGGGCGGTAAAAACATCAGAGGGAGAATAACTGGAGTTTATTGGTTTAAGAAAAGATCTAGTGTCCCATTTGCTGTGGTAAATTCTGGAGAAAAGCAGGAAGACAGAAAGTTCAATGGAAGCACCAGAGAAGTTAGAGGAGCCAACTTCTTTAGCACACGGAGCTGCCATCTCACTAAACTTGGTATAACCTGGTCATGATGTTGAGATGGCCAGAATCCAGCATGTCTGAGAGCAGCATCCCAGTGTCTGCTCCCTTCGGAGGAGTCTAGAAAGGGCTAGGAGGATGGGATGGCAGGAAGGAACCTCACAATGTGCTTGTTCCCAATGACCGAAGTTTATAGGCTACAGCCAATATAAATATTTTTATTTGGGTCAGGTGACTTAGCCCAACACCAATAAGGTAACAAAGGGCAACTCAGCAGAGGCCAGAAATGGCAGAAAACCATTCTGGGCTAAATGTAGAGATGATGCAAATACAAGTGGACAATGGGCAAGCCATGTATAAAAATGAAACTGACCCTAAGTCCTGAAGCAACCAGTTCAGGAAGCCAAACCACATTCTCTGTAGCAATCAGCCCCCAAAGGTTAATACTTGGGTCAATAACTGCCAGTTTCCCAAGTTTTTGCACACCTATGCCCCCTGACCAATGACATTGGATGCCTGGCTTCTAGTTAGCCAACCTCTACCTTCCCTATGCCAGTGATGCCCTGAAGCCTCCTTTTTCCTTCCTCAAAAACCTTCCAATTCTCTCTCTGCCTTTGAGTCTCTGCCTAACGTGAGTGATGATGGTTGACTCCTAGTCATAGCAAGCCCTGAAAAAATAGCCTTTACTTGCTCATATTTGGGTGGTCTTTATGTACACATGATTTACACAATGTACATTTCCCCTTTGATGCATGAAATTATATGTGGACTTATTCTAAATCTAGAAATTATCTGGGGTAAAGGCAAGAAGCAGCAGCAGTGGGAGAATCCTAAATTGACTAAAGAGTAACTTAGGTAAACTGAGTTTTAAACCAATGTAGACTGATTTTTTTTTTTTTTTTTTAAGACACTTTCTAAAACCAGGTATAAATGGGAGATGGAGATAAGTTTAAGTAAAAAGATAGAGATTTTATATATTTGGGGGAATGTTCCAATGTTATAACATGTAGTATGTTGGAGAAGAATTGTGTTGAGCATTATTGCCTTTCTTATTTATTTATACTAAAAATGAAGATACAATGTTCATTTTCATTCATTCATTTTTCACTCATCAAATTATTATTGTTATTATTATTTTTTACTATTTTCTGGATACCACTGATGCAAAGAAGAGTGACATGGATATCAGTGTTCTAGCAGACCTAGTTGGGACACTGTTTAGTAGGGTCATTGGCACGCATAGAACACAGGAGTGAACAAGTAATATTTGCTAATAGTATTATTTATGTCAGAAGTTGCTTACCCCATACCTCAAAGCTCTTAGAAGATACAGTGAGGTCCCCCTGTCCAAAGGGACCACAATAGCTCTGCTCTTAAATTTCTAGGCATCTCCAGTATTTAAAACTTTTAGAAAACCAACACTTCTTTCATGAAACCATTTCAGTAGGTACTAGTGCAAGAAAACATGTGAAATTTGGGGTTCCAAACATCTAATCAGAATAACAACATTTAAGTTGTCAGTCAATTCAGCTCGCAATCTTTTTGCCAGTGAATTTAAGATGAAAAGCAATTTAAGGAGTTATATTATTTCCCTACTGTATTTAATCAAAGTTAGCAGTCTAAAATAATTAGGAAACAGAGATGTAATTTACATAAAAGCTGCACATTTTTTTTAAAAGCAGATGTTTTTTAATGTGCAATTTATTTCCTATAGAGCAGTGAGAAATTTAAATTTAAGATTTGGAAATTATACTCTTTCTTACCCTCAGTCTCATTTCACCAGGTGCTGTGGATTGCCTTTCTCTTAAAAATTTATTTTCTCCTTGACTCGCCCCATGTCTTTCCCATGATGTCAATTTTTAGAATAGAAAATTAATTGTGAAAAGATAGTAGATGGCAGATTTAATTATTCCCTGGTGGCTCAGATGGTAAAGAATCTGCCTACAATGTAGGAGACTCGGGTTCGATCTCTGGGCTGGGAAGATCCCCAGGAGAAGGGAATGACTACCCATTCTAGTATTCCTGCCTAGAGAATTCCATGCACGGTGCAGCCTGGTGGGCTCCATGGGGTCACAAAGAGTTGAACACAACTGAGCTACTAAGTACATATCACATCTTATAGGGATTGAGAAATAATGGTGAAAATAATATAAAATTTGATATGTTTAAGTGTATTTCAACTGTTTGAGCACCTAATATGTGCTAAACACTGTACCCGATCCCAAGGGAATAAAAGTAGAAATGATGTTGCCTCTATTCTCAAGGAAGACACAGATGTATAGGAGAGAAAAAAGAATAGCAGTTCTGTTTCATCTTTTTCATTTCTTTTGAAGTTTTGCACACATTTCATTAGATAGTTTTAGATTCTTTATGTTTTTGATGCTGTGCTAAAAGATATCATTAAAAACTCCATTTTCCATTTGTTTATTGTCAGAATATAGAAGTACAGTTGATTATTGGACTTTGATCTGGTATGTCAATAAATTCACTCATTCTATAGACTCAAATATAGCGTATGTCTGTAGATTCTTAAAAATTATGTTATCTGTGAATAATGACATTTCTTTCTTTCTGGTCTTATGCCTCTTATTTTATTTGTTGTCTTATTACACTGATTTGGAGTATAGTTTATATCAAATATAAAATTAGTAGTGGTTGGCATCTTTACTAGTTCTTACTCTCAAGGGAAAGTTTGAAATATTTTGCCACTGAGCATGTTTCTTACAGATGTTTTTTTTCTTGTTGTAAATATTGTTGTTGTTCAATTAGTCGTGTCTGACTCTTTGCAGCCCCATGGACTGTAACACACCAATCTCCCCTGTCCTTCACTATCTCCAGTTTATCTATTCTGAATCTTTCCAACAAAAAAAGTAATAATCAATTGCTCTTGACTATTCAGCAGTGGACACAGGACTGGAAAAGGTTAGTTTTCATTCCAACCCCAAAGAAAGGAAATGCCAAAGAATGCTCAAACTGCAGCACAATTGCACTCATCTCACATGCTAGTAAAGTAATGCTCAAAATTCTCCAAGCCAGGCTTCAGCAATACGTGAACTGTGAACTTCCAGATGTTCAAGTTGGTTTTAGAAAAGGCAGAGGAACCAGAGATCAAATTACCACCATCTGCTGGATCATTGAAAAAGCAAGAGAGTTCCAGAAAAACATCTATTTCTGCTTTATTGACTATGCCAAAGTCTTTGACTGTATGGATCACAATAAGCTGTGGAAAATTCTGAAAGAGATGGGAATACCAGACCACCTGCCTCTTGAGAAACCTCTATCCAGGTCAGGAAGCAACAGTTAGAACTGGACATGGAACAACAGACTGGTTCCAAATAGGAAAAGGAGTATATCAAGGCTATATATTGTCACCTTGCTTATTTAATTTCTATGCAGAGTACATTATGACAAACGCTGGGCTGGAAGAAGCACAAGTTGGATTCAAGATTGCCGGGAGAAATATCAATAACCTCAGATATGCAGATGACACCACCCTTATGGCAGAAAATGAAGAGGAACTAAAAAGCCTCTTGATGAAAGTGAAAGTGGAGAGTGAAAAAGTTGGCTTAAAGTTCAACGTTCAGAAAACGAAGATCATGGCATCTGGTCCCATCACTTCATGGAAATAAATGGGGAAACAGTGGAAACTGTGGCTGATTTTATTTTTCTGGGCTCCAAAATCACTGTAGATGGTGATTGCAGCCATGAAATTAAAAGACGCTTACTCCTTGGAAGGAAAGTTTTGACCAACCTAGATAGCATATGCAAAAGCAGAAACATTACTTTGCCAACAAAGGTCCGTCTAATCAAGGCTATGGTTTTTTCAGTGGTCAGGTATGGATGTGAGAGTTGGACTATAAAGAAAGCTGAGTGCCGAAGAATTGATGCTTTTGAACTGCGGTATTGGAGAAGACTCTTGAGAGTCCCTTGGACTGCAAGGATCCAACCAGTCCATCCTAAAGGAAAATAGTCGTGGGTGTTCATTGGAAGGACTGATTTTGAAGCCGAAACTCCAATACTTTGGCCACCTGATGCTAAGAGCTGACTCATTTGAAAAGACCCTGATGCTGGGAAAGACTGAGAGCAGAAGGAGAAGGGGATGAAAGAGCATGAGATGGCTGGATGGCATCACTGACTCGATGGACATGGGTTTGGGTGAACTCCGGTAGTTGGTTATGGACAGGGAGGCCTGGCATCCTGAGTTTCATGGGGTTGCAAAGAGTTGGACATGACTGAGTGACTGAACTGAACTGAGTACAATGTGGGGCTTCCTAGGTAATCCAGTGGTAAAAAATCTGCCTGTCAGTTCATGAGATGTAAGAGATGTGAGTTCAATTTTCTGGGTTAGGAAGATGATTTGGAGGCAGAAACAACATCCCGCTCCAGGACTCTTGCCTGGAAATCTCCATCAACACAGGAGTCTGACAGGCTACAGTTCATGGGGTCACAAAGAAGCAGACATGACTGAATGACTGAGCAGACACACAGAACAATGTAATTTTTCTTTGTACAAAGGCAGATACAGTTACCTTTTCCTATATATAGCCCACCACCTATCTCTAGGTAGGTAATGTTCACCATCCTTGCAGTTTATTTATTGTCTTAACTAGATGTCCTTAATAAAAGGAGTAAATCATGAAATTAACTATCATCATCATAATTAATACAATGTGTGTGTGTGTGTGTGTACACACAGTTCATTTCAGTCACTCAGTCCTATCCGATTCTTTGCAACCCCATGAATCACAGCACGCCAGGCATCCACGTCCATCACCAACTCCCGGAGTTTGCTCAAACTCATGTCCATCCAGTCGGTGATGCTATCCAACCAACTTATCCTCTGTTGTCCCCTTCTCATCCTGCCTTCAATCTTTCCCAGCATCAGGGTCTTTCCCAAAAAGTCAGTTCTTTGCATCAGGTGGCTAAAGTATTGGAACTTCAGCTTTAGCATCAGTCCTTCTAATGAATATTGAGGACTGATTTCCTTTAGGATTGACTGGTTTGATCTTGCAGTCCAAGGGACTCTCGAGAGTCTTCTTCAACACCACAGTTCTTTAGCACTCAGCTTTCCTTATAGTCCAACTCTCATATCCATACATGACTACTGGAAAAACCATACCTCTGACTAGACAGACCTTTGTTGGCAAAGTAATGTCTCTGTTTTTTAATATGCTGTCTAGGTTGGTCATGTATTGATGTGAGAGTTGGACTCTGAAGAAAGCTGAGCGCTGAGGAATTGATCCTTTGAACTGTGGTGTTGGAGAAGACTCCTGAGAGTCCCTTGGACTGCAAGGAGATCCAACCAGTCTATTCCAGAGGAGATCAGTCCTGGGTGTTCTTTGAAAGGACTGATGCTAAAGCTGAAACTCCAGTACTTTGGCCACCTCATGTGAAGAGTTGACTCATTGGAAAAGACTCTGATGCTGGGAGGGATTGGGGGCAGGAGGAGAAGGGGACGACAGAGGATGAGATGGCTGGATGGCATCACTGACTCAATGGACATGAGTTTGAGTGAACTCGGAGAGTTGGTGATAGGGAGGCCTGGCGTGCTGCAATTCATGGGGTTGTGAAGAGTTGGACACGACTGAGTGACTGAACTGAACTGAACTGAGGTTGGTCATAGATTTTTTCAAAGGAGCAAGCATCTTTTAAATTCATGGCCACAGTCACCATCTTCAGTGATTTTGGAGCCCCCGAAAATAAAGTCTCTCACTGTTTCCATTGTTTCCCCATTTATTTCCATGAAGTGATGGGACCAGATGCCATGATCTTAGTTTTTTGAATGAAATCCTTGCATTAGGCCAAGGAGAAATACCATTTACCAAGTGCTCAATAAATATTGGATGACCAGTTAAATGAATGATACATGACAGGCCCAGTTTAGTAAGAGTCTTCTAGAATGCTCTCTTTCTCTCTACCAGTAGTACCACCAAAACCTGGCTGGAGACCCCCTCCCTGAGGCTTTCCTTCTCCAGTCAACCTCTGATAGGATAAACAAGTGAGGATGTGGGAGAAATCATCTGCATCTTTAATGTCAATCATAATGGTACTGTATTTGATTTCCATTGGAGATTGTGTGTGTGTGTGTGTGTGTATTGATATACACACATGTTTATACACATACAGATATTTGGTAGAAAAGAGACTTGCATGGACTTACATATGGCTCTTCTGATTTTCTGATCATGACTGCTCTCAGTTTCACGGATCAGAGAGTCCTAAATTTCCTAATTGCTGAGCAAACTCATTCCATTCATACTCAGGTAATGGGGGGAAATTATAGAGTGAATTTTTAGAGTCAGTTAACCTATTATGAAGATAAATTAATTTTAAGACTGTTTATCAATAATCTGACCCACATAAGTTGCTAGTCTTTGCAACTCACAAGTGCCATATTATTTGTGGTAGAGTTACCAAATTCTTTTTTCTAGTTCTAGAATCAGTTTCATTTAAGGGTAATATGCAATAACATGGAAAAAAATTTGAATAAAGGGCTCTGATTCTTCATTGTGTGAAATCAAACAAGGCCTTATTTTCTTAAACCTATACTTTTTGTCTTTGTGTTTTGTTTGTTCAGATCATCCAGCCCTCCCCTCACTCCTACTTTTCAAATGCTAGCCATCTATTTCAGTATTAGGAATTCTGTTTTAGTTTTCCATTATTGTGTAACAGATTGCCACAAACCTAGCCACTTAAAACAACACCCATCTATTATCTTACAGTTTCCATGGGTTAGGGACCTGGGCGTGGTTTTGTTGCATTCCCCTCAGGGACTCACAGGGCTGCAACAAAAATAGCAAACAGGGTGTGCTCTCACATAGAGAGTCAACTGAGACAGAATTTAAATTGTTGAAAGAATTCATTTCTTTGCAGCTGTGTCATTGAAGGCTCCAGATTTTTTTTTTTTTTTTTCCTGGCTATCAGCTGGAGCTACCCTTGGTTTGTAGAGGAATCCTATAGTTTCTTAACTCATGAACTTCTGCAAGCTGATTATTTATTTCATCAGAGACCATATAGAGAGTCTACAACCTCCCTTCTTGCAAGATACTGTCTGTGTGTGTCTGTGTGTGTATATAATGGGAGTGGCTGCCTATAGCCTTAGCCATCTAATGTATAATCATCAAAGAACATCAATTACCTTTGCTATATTGTATCAGTTGGAAGCAAGTAATAGACCCCATCTGTATTCATGGGGAAGGCATTATACAAAGAGATGAACACCAGGAGGTAAGAATCATTAGGGTTACCCCAGGGTTGGTCTGAAACAAATCACATATTGAATAAGCCATCACCAAACAGTACAGATTGTATCTATTTTGGGATTCTCCATAAAGACAGAATGGACTCCCTCTCAGTTAATAGGTAGGATGTTCAGCCTGATGATGCGGGTGCATGTGTGCTCAGTCACGTCTGACTCTTTGCCACTTTGTCGACTGTAGCCCACCAGGTTCCTCTGTCCAAGCAATTTTCAAAGCAAGAATACTGGAGTGGGTTGCCATTTCTGATGACATAAAAGTCTATTCTGCAGAGTACACTGAACTCTATAGTTCTCAAGCATGTTACTTCCCCTATTATCTCTCAGTGTGTTCTGAGCCATCTAGGGGATACACGAGTAAGTCTTATGTGGTTAAATTCATGTCAACAATCCTATTTTCCTAAGTTTTTGTATCTTTCATTTATATTTTACTGAAGAAGTTCTAGAACCTCAATTAATAAACCTAGGCCATGGTTGAGTTCAAGTTTCATGCAGTCAACTGGACAAATGTCAGAAGTGTGTTCAGTTCCTCTAACACATTCAGTCCAGAATTCCTGGTCAGTATAACTGTGTAGATAACTTCAGCCTAAGCTAAATTTGTGTTCTTCATTCCCCGAACTAGTGTTTTTAAAGTCCAAGTATTTTATCTATGTTTATGCTGATGAATGTTAGTAAAATAATGTAGCTCTTTCAGTTTATAAATTTTAGGACAGAATTTGGCTCTAGGCTGAAGCAAATACTCTAAGGATTGCATTGTAAATGTAATAACATATTAAATAGCAATATATGTAGGCACAGTGATGAGTTGCAGAGGAAGAGTGAGGCCATTGAACTGAACAAAATGAAGTAAAATATTTTTTTCACTAAAGAGCTTAGTGAGTTTCTGAAAAAAGGAATAAATATGCAGTGTTTACCATGCTTTTCAGACACTGAGACCTATTTTCCCCTGACTAATTTATAAAACCTTGGAAATAACAAGTGAGTGCAAAGAAAAGAGCTTCAGGTGTAAGGAGACCCATAATTTAGCTTTGCTTGGTCATTAAACAGCTGTTTGATTTTTGGTAATTCACTTTACCTCAGTGTGCTTTGCTATTTTCATCTGTAAATTGACAAATCCAGATACACATGGATTTTGAGTGTCCCGTCCCCTGTGTGCTCAGTTGCTCAGTCATGTCTGACTCTTGGTGACCCCATGGACTGTAGCCCACCAGGCTCCTCTGTCCATGGGGATTCTCTAAGCAAGAATACTGGAGTGGGTTACCATGCCCTCCTCCAGGGGATCTTCCCAACCCATCGATTGAACCCAGGTCTCCCACATTGCAGGTGGATTCTTTACCGTCTGAGCCACCAGGGAATCCCATCCCCTCCTCTAAATATTTAACTGGAAAAAGACTTTATACAGATGAAAATAAAAAAGCTCATGAATAATTTTTGACTGCTTTAAGAAACATTCTAATTAAGTCCCCAGCCCTGCTGCTGCTGCTGCTAAGTCGCTTCAGTCGTGTCCAACTCTGTGTGACCCCATAGACAGCCCACCAGGCTCCCCCATCCCTGGGATTCTCCAGGCAAGAACACTGGAGTGGGTTGCCATTTCCTTCTCCAATGCATGAAAGTGAAAAGTGAAAGTGAAGTCGTTCAATCATGTCCGACTCTTAGCAACCCCATGGACTGCAGCCTACCGGGCTCCTCCGTCCATGGGATTTTCCAGGCAAGAGTACTAGAGTGGGGTGTCATTGCCTTCTCCAGGCTCCACCCCTAAAGTTACATAATTAGAATGTTTCTTTTTTTTCTTAAATTTATTTATTTTAATTGGAGGTTAATTACAATATTGTATTGGTCTTGCCATACATCAACATGAATCCACCACGGGTGTACACGTGTTCCCCATCCTGAACCCCCCTCCCACCTCCCTCCCCATACCATCCCTCTGGGTCATCCCAGGGCACCAGCCCCGAGCATCCTGTATCATGCATCAAACCTGGTCTGGCGATTCATTTCACATATGATATTATACATGTTTCAAAGCCATTCTCCCAAATCATCCCACCCTTGCCCTCTCCCACAGAGTCCAAAAGACTCTTCTATACATCTATGTCCTTTTGGTGTCTCGCATACAGGGTTATCGTTATCATCTTTCTAAATTCCATGTATATGTGTTAGTATACTGTATTGGTGTTTTTCTTTCTGGCTTACTTCACTCGTATAATAGGCTCCAGTTTCATTGACCTCATTAGAACTGATTCAAATGTATTCTTTTTAATGGCTGAGTAATACTCCATTGTGTATATGTACCACAGCTTTCTTATCCATTCGTCTGCTGATGGACATCTAGGTTGCTTCCATGTCCTGGCTATTATAAACAGTACTGCGATGAAAAGTGGGGTACACGTGTCTCTTTCACTTCTGGTTTCCTCGATGTGTATGCCCAGCAGTGGGATTGCTGGATCATAAGGCAGTTCTATTTCCAGTTTTTTAAGGAATCTCCACACTGTTCTCCATAGTGGCTGTATTAGTTTGCATTCCCACCAACAGTGTAAGAGGGTTCCCTTTTCTCCACACCCTCTCTAGCATTTATTGCTTGTAGACTTTTGGATAGCAGCCATTCTGACTGGCATGAAATGGTACCTCATTTTGCTTTTGATTTGCATTTCTCTGATAATGAGTGATGTTGAGCAACTTTTTATGTGTTTGTTAGCCATCTCTATATCTTCTTTGGAGAATTGTCTATTTAGTTCTTTGGCCCATTTTTTGATTGGGTTGTTTATTTTTCTGGAATTGAGCTGCAGGAGTTGCTTATATATTTTTGAGATTAATTCTTTGTCAGTTGCTTCACTTGCTATTATTTTCTCCCATTCTGAAGGCTGTCTTTTCACCTTGCTTATAGTTTCCTTTGTTGTGCAGAAGCTTTTAATTTTAATTAGGTCCCATTTGTTTATTTTTGCTTTTATTTCCGATATTCTGGGAGATGGGTCATAGAGGATCCTGCTGTGATGTATGTCGGAGAGTGTTTTGCTTATGTTCTCCTCTAGGAGTTTTATAGTTTCTGGTCTTATGTTTAGATCTTTAACCCATTTTTAGTTTATTTTTGTGTATGGTGTTAGAAAGTGTTCTAGTTTCTTTCTTTTAAAATTGGTTGACCAGTTTTCCCACCACCACTTGTTAAAGAGATTGTCTTTTCTCCATTGTATATTCTTGCCTCTTTTGTCAAAGATAAGGTGTGCATTGGTGTGTGGATTTGTCTCTAGGCTTTCTATTTTGTTCCATTGATCTATATTTCTGTCTTTGTGCCCATACCATACTGTCTTGATGACTATGGCTTTGTAGTAGAGCCTGAAGTCAGGCAGGTTGATTCCTTCAGTTCCATTCTTCTTTCTCAAGATTGCTTTGGCTATTCAAGATTTTTTTGTATTTCCATACAAATTGTGAAATTATTTGTTCTAGCTCTGTGAAAAATACCGTTGGTAGCTTGATAGGGATTGCATTGAATTTATAGATTGCTTTGGGTAGTATACTCATTTTCACTATATTGATTCTTCCAATCCATGAACATGGTATTTTTCTCCATCTATTAGTGTCGTCTTTGATTTCTTTCACCAGTGTTTTATAGTTTTCTATATATAGGTCTTTAGTTTCTTTAGGTGGATATATTCCGAAGTATTTTATTCTTTTTGTTGCAATGGTGAATGGAATTGTTTCCTTAATTTCTCTTTCTATTTTCTCATTATTAGTGTATAGGAATGCAAGGGATTTCTGTGTGTTGATTTTATATCCTGCAACTTTACTATATTCATTGATTAGCTCTAGTAATTTTCTGGTGGAGTCCTTAGGGTTTTCTATGTAGAGGATCAAGTCATCTGCAAACAGTGAGAGTTTTACTTCTTCTTTTCCAATTTGGATTCCTTTTATTTCTTTTTCTGCTCTGATTGCTGTGGCCAAAATTTCCAAAACTATGTTGAATAGTAGTGGTGAGAGCGGGCACCCTTGTCTTGTTCCTGACATTAGGGGAAATGCTTTTAGTTTTTCATTTGAGGATAATGTTTGCTGTGAGTTTGTCTTATATAGCTTTTATTATGTTGAGGTATGTTCCTTCTATTCCTGCTTTCTGGAAGTTTTTTTTTTTCTTATCATAAATGGATGTTGAATATTGTCAAAGGCTTTCTCTGCATCTATTGAGATAATCATATGGCTTTTATTTTTCAATTTGTTGATGTGGTGTATTACATTGATTGATTTGCAGATATTGAAGAATCCTTGCATCCCTGGGATAAAGCCCACTTGGTCATGGTGTATGATCTTTTTAATGTGTTGTTGGATTCTGATTGCTAGAGTTTTGTTGAGGATTTTTGCATCTATGTTCATCAGTAATATTGGCCTGTAGTTTTCTTTTTTTGTGGCATCTTTGTCAGGTTTTGGTATTAGGGTGATGGTGGCCTCATAGAATGAGTTTGGAAGTTTACCTTCCTGTGCAATTTTCTGGAAGAGTTTGAGCAGGATAGGTGTTAGCTCTTCTCTAAATTTTTGGTAGCATTCAGCTGTGAAACCATCTGGATCTGGGCTTTTGTTTCCTGGAAGATTTCTGATTACAGTTTCAATTTCTGGGCTTGTGACGTGTCTGTTGAGCACAGTTTGTCTCTGCTGCTGCTGCTGCTAAGTCGCTTCAGTCGTGTCCAACTCTGTGCGACCCCATAGACGGCAGCCCACCAGGCTCCCCCGTCCCTGGGATTCTCCACTGGAGTGGCTTGCCATTTCCTTCTCTAGCCCCTGTGTTATATTACCTACTCCTGCATTTAAAACAATAGATTCCAAATAAACAATGACTGCTGTAAGCTAAAAAAAAAAAAAAAAAAAATTTTCTACTTCTTCCTGGTTCAGTTTTGGAAAGTTGTACTTTTCTAAGAATTTGTCCGTTTCTTCCAAGTTGTCCATTTTATTGGCAAATAAATTGCTGATAGTAGTCTCCTATGATCCTTTGTATTTCTGTGTTGTCTGTTATGATCTCTGCCAGCTTGCTAGTGGCGGATGTGGGCATCTGCACTGCTTCTCTGCTGGGGGAGTTACTGATGGGCTCGTAATCTATGAGTTTTATTTATTTATTTATTTTTCCTCCCAGTTATGTGGCCCTCTGTGGTTCCAAGGCTTGCCACAGACTCGGCTGTGAGAGTGTTTCCTGGTGTTTGGAAACTTCTCTCTTTTCTAAGATTCCCTTCCCAGGATGGAGCTCCATCCCTACATCTTTTGTCTTTTTTGACTTTTATATTTTTCCTACCTCCTTTCAAAGACAATGGGCTGCTTTTCTGGGTGCCTGATGTCCTCTGCCGGCATTCAGAAGTTGTTTTGTGGAATTTACTCAGCGTTCAAATGTTCTTTTTTTTTAATATAAAATTATTTTTTTATTGGAGGCTAATTACTTTACAATATTGTATTGGTTTTGTCAAATGTTCTTTTGATGAATTTGTGGGGGAGAAAGTGGTCTCCCTGTCCTGGTCCTCTGCCATCTTAGTTAGAATGTTTCTTAAAGCAGTGAAAAATTATTCATGAGATTTTTTATTTTCATCTATATATTCTTCTATTTCAATATTTTAATAATAATAGTAAGTGAGAAAGAACAGAAAAAATCTGATATTTTTTTAAGTTTTGTAATACATGTAAGGTACTTGAAAAACTTTCCACATTTGTAGATAATTCAGTTACAGACAACTGAAGGCAAGCAACGCCTAAATTATTTTTTCTCAAGTCTTTACTGGCTTAATATTTGACCTGTTTATACTCTTATAGAATTTAATCCATACGCTGGCATCAAATACTTAAAATCAGTGAGATGATTTGTAAGAGCTGTTTGAAGTCCTAAAGCTCTTTGAATACTCTTCAATCAGCTAAAATTTTCTTTCCATTAGATGCTGAAGAATGTGTTTTTGTCAAAATTAAATCAACATATTTCCAGTCCCTTGGCTTGGGAAGTAAGATTCTGAAGTTATTCTGAATAGTCTCTTGGAAGTTATTTTTTTTTCCTTGCTTGCTAACCAGAGAAGGCATTTTTTTTTTATAAACTGCACAATGAAACTAGCAGTAGAAACCCTTCTCTGATTAATCTAGAATGAAAGAATCTTCAACCTGTTAAAGTATTTAGAGATTGCTGACAGTAATAGACTACCACTAAAGTTAAGGAATGTGAGGTTTCAAGAAAGTAAATGAGATTGCAGGTCATGTAGCTAGTTAGTCAAAAAGTTCAAACTAGAACCTAAGTCTTTTTACTGTGGTTTTGTAAATGTTACCTATTATGAACAAAGAAGTGTCTGGTTGTTAAAATATCCTGCTTCAGCCTTTGGCTTCCCTGATAGCTCAGTTGGTAAAGAATCCCCCTGAAATGCCCGAGACCCTGGTTTGATTCCTGGGTCAGGGAGATCTGAAAGGGATAGGTTACCCACTCCAGTATTCTTGGGAAGGATAGGTTACCCACTCCAATATTCTTGGGCTTCCCTTGTGGCTCAGCTGGTAAAGAATCCACCTACAATGCAGGAGACCTGGGTTCAATCCCTACCTTGAACCTCTTTTTCATGTTTAATAAAAAACTGGAGATTGCAACACAGTTTTGTTTTGTCTTTTTTTGTTTGTTTGTTTTGTTAAATTTATTTAAAGCTATATGTTAATGTTTAATAGGATTTTTCATTTCCTACATTAAATTGAGTCATGTATTCACAGATTTTGATGGATACATCTAGTTCCTATAGTAGCCCCCTTCCAATTGCTTAAACTTTGCATTACCTGGAATATGCAGGAATGATAAAGATATATTTACTATACTTGATGAAATCCCCAGTTCTTCTTATCAGCTTTGGTTTATATCTCGTATGATCTGAGGGAAAAGAAAAATCATTATGAGTGCCCTGAATTCTGACAAACTTGACCTCTTCTGAGAAGTACTGTTGTGAAAAGGAAAGGCATGTTAAGTGAGAGTGTCTGTTACCAACTCTCTAGGTGTTTGTAGAACACCTATCTGAAAGGCCAGGGTTTATTCAGGGAAGGAAATGGCTCTAACTAGTTTCATAAGCATAAATAAGCAAGTAGGCTGAAGAAACTGCTTAGCATCCAAAGGAGGAGCTTGGAGGGGCTTTCTCATAAAACTTTTCTTAGAGTAATTCCACATTTGGTTAATATTCATAATATGTTCTTTTTTGCAGCATTTTTGTAATGAGAAAATTGGACCTAGGAGGCATACAGTGGTTTGTACTGAGTCCAATTTGTTCAACAAACAAGCATCTAATATGGAAATGAACACTTTAAGAGATAAGCTTTCTGATTTTATTGGGAGTCAGAACTGGATGATCCAGAGAAAACATTAAAGATCTTTCTTTGAAAACTCCTTTTCTGATTTAGTAAGAGGAGATGTCAGCCCAGACCAAATAGTATTTTGTTAGTATTGGGACCAAGAACAGAACATGAATAGTTAGCTTTTCCATTTTCTTTTGGGAGTGAATTTGGGCAGAAAAGAGTGTTTGGAACACCGAGGTACCTAGTTGGAAATATTTACTTACCCACTGTTTTCTTAAGTCTGATGTGTAATTTTCAAAAGTGATAATGTTTGAGTTAAACTATAATGTGAAAAGTTCAAACTTTTAGTCCAAATAGTACCTAAAGTACTTGTTAGACTACAGATTCCTGAGTTTCACGACTAATCTATTTAATCAGAATCTATGGAGTCCAAACCCTAAAATCTGCATATGTAAAAATGACTATTGGTTTTATTGTACAGATCTTCCTTGACTTATGATATTATGGCTTGATAAACCCATCTTAAATTGAGACTATCATAACTCAAAAATGTATTTAATACATCAAGCCTGCCAAACATGGCAGCTTAGCCTTGCCTACCTTAAATATATTCAGAACACTTCCTTTAGTCTATAGTTGGGTGAAATTATCTCACTCAAAACCTGTTTTAAAATAAGGTGTTAAATATCTCATGTAGTTTTATTGAATCCAGTACTGAAAGTGAAAAGTATGATGGTTGTGTTGGTACAGAACTTGTAGGTGTATCAGTTGTTTACTTTTGTGGTCACGTGGCTGACTGGGAGCTGTCTGTCTCATCTCTCTGTCCAGCATCCAGAGGTAATATGGCACTGTAAATCACTAGCCTAGGAAAAGATTGTTATTCAAATACAATTTCTACTGAATAAATGGATATCAATTTTGCACCACCATAAACTTGGAAAATCATCAGTTGAACCATTGTAAATCTGGGACTGTGTGTACTTGCTAACGTTTGTGAACACTTGCCTAAAAGCTTATTCTGGATGCTTTTCAGAGAAGTCTCTCAAAAGTCCCTCACTTTCCTTAAGAAATTACTGATTTTTCTTAGTTTTTTTTTTTTGTAATCTGAATATGTCATGTTTTCTTTCTGTACTGTGATCTTCTGGCATCAGTGAAAATTAATTCTAGCTTCTCTCCTGATATGTTGAACAGTGATACACTATTGATGATGCCTATTGGACTGCAACCCACTAGGCCACAGTCCACAGGGGCGCACAGAGTTGGACATGACTGGAACGACTTAGCACACAGAGAATATGTAAAATTTTACCTGATACTTTTTTCCTCCTTTTCTGCAGTTTTGTCTATAGGAAAATAGAAACAGATAGGTATGACAATATGACTAACCAGTAGTACTTTTGAAAATTTGTTTCAAATGAAAATAAACATGGAAATGATCATCATGAGAAACAGTTTATAAGACAACATTTTTAAAAATTGTGTTTAGAACTATTGAAAATAGTTTATTTTCAGTAGGTCTTTATCTTTTTCTCTTTGAATTAAAGTAGACAAACTCTAAAAAATTAAAACTTGAGGCTAAAGTTAGCATAGCTCTATGGATGAATGAACATCTGTTGAGAAGTATGCTACATTTGAGAAGTAAAGATTACATTTGAATTTTAGCAACTTAACCTGAATTCCTAATACTTTCAACCTTAGCTACAGATAGCTTAGACTTTTTTGATTTGCTTCTAATCTATAGATTCTGAGGACTTTCTTTGAACTAAGAAACTCAGAAAAAGGATGCTAGAGAGAGGGATTTGGAGAGAAACTGTCATACCCTCTGTGGTTTGAGTGTAAAATATTGAAGTGTTAGTGAGAAAGCATTTGTCTCAGGACTGGGGGATGAGGATTAATTTTGAAGTAAATGCTGCAATTTTTGATTCTTCACTCTTTACAGCAAAACTGATAGCAAAAGAGACTTCTTAATTATCATCATTAATTAGTTGTGGGGCCAAAGGAAATGGAACTACCTGCCCATTGTCTATTGTTTCTGAAACTAGCTTACCTTCAGTCACTGAGGGTACATGTTAAAAAGACAGATATCTAGGTTGCTGACCATCAAATTCTGATCCATATTGTCCATGATGGGACTTTAGGGAATTTGGATTTTTAAAAAATTATGTAAGTTTAGAAACATTGTTCTGGTCTATTTTCTCCTTTGTCAAAATTGTCCTTATAAAAAAAAAAATAAGACTAATTCTTATAATCTCACTTCAGCTTTCTATTCCTTCAGGTTACTGCTGTGAGTGAAAAATCAGGAGTTCTATTCCTGCTCTGCCATTTCATATGAATTAACACAAATCATATAATTGTCTTCAATTTCCTTAATTTTGTTTCTCAAACATTTCCTTATTAATTCTTATATGCAGGACATGTGAAAGGAAGGAATTAAGGAAAATGATCTCCTTAGTCCTTTTCATGTCCAAGATTATATATATAGAACGTGTTCTCTATCCCAGAGTCTTCCCTGGTGGCTCAGATGGTAAAGAATCTGCCTGGGTTCAATCCCTGGGTTGGGAAGATCCCCTGCGGGAGTGCATGACAACCCACTCCAGTATTCTTGCCTGGAGAATCCCCATGGATAGAAGAGCCTGGCAGGCTACAGTCCATGGGGTTGCAAAGAGTCCGACACAACTAAGCAACTAAGCACAGCACATCCTAGAGTCAGTTCTTGAGACAGAATGAACTTCACCTTTTCCTTTAAACAGACAGGGTATGGCATAACACACTCTTGGCTTTTGACTTACAATTTATGTCAATGGTTTTGTGTCTAAATAGTCCATTAACCTTGAATGGAAATCCTCCTATATGTAGGTTAATGTTTTGAACTGTAAATCCTTTGTATATCACAAAATGTCTGGCTGCATAAAACAGCTTTAAGAAATCAATATTTTGGCAAAGTGTTGTTTACAAAATAAATGGAAAAACTCGGAGTCACAGAATTTTAGAGCCTAGTCTTTGCTGTACAGTATTTTCATCATTTTAAATAAAATAGCTTGGTCTCAAGATTTGGCCATCTTGAAAGCAACAAAAAGGAAGTAAATAATCAGTATCCTACATCTTCAGAACTTTTCTTCATAAGAAGCAATCCTCTGGTATGTTTATCAGCAAGAAAATGAAATCCTTTTTGATTCTCAAATGTGATTTTTTATTCCACAGTCTTCCCAATTCCCAATAGAATAAAACATACTACAGGCTATTTTATAAGTGTCTTCCCCATGTCAAATGTGCTAGAGATAGAAGAGAGTAAAATGAAGATGTCCTCCACCTCAAATCCACATTCTTAAAGGGCTTACATGCTGGTGAGGAAATCAGGCAATGCATTAAAAACCAAGGAAACCATATAGTTCATTATCAGGCATACAGTGTATTAGAAATAAACAGAGGAGGGAGGGTGTGGCGTGCTTAGAGACAGGTGGGTGCTAGTGACTTTGGATGGTTTCACTGAAAAAAATACACTCAGCAAAGACTTGAAGAAGGTGAGCATTGGAAAGATTGAAGGCGGGAGAAGAAGGAGACGACAGAGGACGAGATGGTTGGATGGCATTGCTGACTCAATGGACATGAGTTTGAGCTTGTCCAAACATGAGTTTGGACAGGGAGGCTTGGCGTGCTGCAGTCCATGGGGTTGCAAAGGGTCGGACACGACTGAGTGACAGAACTGACTGACTGACTGACTGAATCTGTGGCTAGACTGTTCCAGGCAGAGGGAAGAAATAATGCAAAATCCTGAGGTGGGAGCATACTTGGCATGTTCTTAGAGCTTTTAGGATTGCAGTGGGATTAGAGGAGGAAATGTAAAGGGTATGTATTGGGTACAAGGGCACAGAACTCATGGGGTCATATTGTGCAGGATATGGCAGGTTATGGTAAGAAGTTCGGCGTTGACTCTGAGGGACATGGAGACCACTGGAGGGTTTTGTGCAGTTCTGCCTCAAGCTTGCTAGCTGGTTAACAAGACCACGAGGGCGCGCGTATAGTTTTCCAGTCCTTCCTTGGACCAGTCTCTGCTCTCCGTGACCCTATTGTACGTGTGGATAAAATGTGAAGCTGGTTAATGAAAAAACTTTAAAGGATAGTTTTAGCCATGTCATAATGAGAGTCATGTGACAGTGGTGAAGCAGGTGACGTTAATAAATCAGAGATTTTTCCCTTTGCATAAATAACCACTAATGCCTAATACACATATGTGTATTTATATACTTTTGAATTTATTTTAATGAATCGACTAAGTTGCCACTAATATAGATGTATATTTTGTACTTATATTTTGCTTGTATTTGGTTGCATTTGGGATTAGGAAATGAGAAGATAAAACAAAAAGTGAAAACCTCTAAAATTTAGTTTTAAAGTAAAAACACTTGCAATGTATAATGCTTTAAATGTCAAATATTTGAATATTTTAGTAACTATTAGGTTCAGTTTTGAAAATTTTTAATGTAAGATGTTAATAATGATAGATAATTGATTTAGATTGATTTAGAGAATTTTTCATTTTAAATGCATTTAAAATTTAAGAAGATACATCATTGCATCTATGGTAGTCAAACTAAGGATAAAAATTTAACATTCATTTAGCATTGGAGTTTTTCTTTTTTTGAATAATACTTTAATCACTACTTTCTTCACTTCTTAGTAAGCATCTGCAAAGATATATTAAAATCTAACATAAACTACTGGATGTATTTTGAAATCTGCACAGCAATAAAACTTTAATATATTTTCCAACATGAAAAACAAAATCTTATTTCTATATAAAATTGAATACAAAAGATTCTTAGATTGCATAGAATGGAATCATTTCATTACCAGGTTTCTTTCATTTTTACTAGGAAAATCTTATGTAGGTTTGAATAATGACTTATTTAATAAGGAAAAAAATTCTTTGTGAAACCATAACACTATTTATGAGCCATCCTATGTACTAAAACATATAACAAGGTATATGATACTATTTTTAAATTAAAACAAACATTCAGGGAAACCTAGAAAGTTTATAGGCTTCATTTCTGTTTAGTTTTATAGAATAATACATTTTATTTCATCTTTTTTTTTCCTTTTCCTATTGACGTTAACCCCTCTTGTTTTCAACTTAATATTTTTCATCTACTTAGATACCAAAAATGGATATAGGGCATATAAATTGGTAGAGCCTGTCAGTAAGGTAAGCTGATTAAACAATATATACAAAGATATAGTCATTTTCTAGGAATACATCTTATCACACAAATATTGTCTGATTCCACCATATGTCGTTTTAAATCCAAAACACATTTTCTTGTCTGATATTTCCTAATCTTCCAACAACAAAGTCAAATGCTTCCAATTTTTATAGACTTCAGAGAATATTCAGAAACACCCAGTCATTTATTTTTACATTATTTTGCAGTACAGCAACATTACCTCAGCATTGTTAACAGATGTTTTCATCTCCACACAGTTTGCTGTTATGTCATCAAACACAAAAATACAAAGAAATGCAATAAGAAATGTATATTCTTTTCTCTCATAACACTTATCACAATCAATATAGCATTGGAACAATGCTAATACAGCCATGGTCCTTTGAGGCTGAGAGTGTTTGTAGCTAGCAGTGGTGCTATGAGCTGGTGCCAGGACATATTCATGGAAACACTTAGGATAATACTGCTTTAGTAGAGGCAGTAATGGTATAAACAGGGCAAAGGAAATACCGGGATTGCAACAGATGCAATTGATTATATGCCTTGGGGACTATTCCACTCATTTATTTTAAGTCCTGTCCATGTAAATCAAAAGACCGTGATGTTGTCAGGAAGACAAATCACAGACGTTGTAACACACTGCGACAGTGCTCCCGCTTTCCTGACACGGCGGATCATGCCTTTGGACACGAGAGGCTGTCTGAAGCATAGCTCTTGCACTGTCAACTGTAGAAAATAATCTGACTTAAGCGTCTGAATTGCTGTGAACTGTGATATGGCTTGTTCCAAAAGTAGAAAGTGATATGACTGCTTTAGGTAAAGTTAACTTATGTATTTGAAAGTGAAAGAAAGAAAGTGAAGTCGCTCAGTCGTGTCTGACTCTTTGTGACCCCGTGGGCTGTAGCCTACCATGCTCCTCCATCCATGGGATTTTTCCAGGCAAGAGTACTGGAGTGGGTTGCCATTTCCCTCTCCAGGGGATCTTTCAGACCCAGGGATCAAACCTGGGTCTCCCGCATTGTAGGCAGATGCTGTACCATCTGCGCCACCAGGAAGATCTATGTATTTGAACCCGGTCTTAAATCTCTCACAAAATAGAACTTAATAATTTTCAGTAATACTCCTAGTTGTCAATCTACACTAGTCAACTATGGATAATAACTCTAGGATCAGGATTTCAAATGAGATGTTTTTGGGAAGAAAGGCTTTCAGACCAGAGGTTGCTTCATGAAGACCAAGTGTCTTTTCCTTACTCTTTTCAGCCATTAAGTGGTTATTTTGGAGTAAAAGAATTTCTCTTTCTCTGTCATAATTATAATTTATGCTAGCCTAAGAAAGCTATGCAACATTTCTCTAATCTGATGCATGGCGAGCACAGAGATTGGAAAAGCAATTTGCATTTCCTTTTATCTCTTACTGATTGAAAGATCCATCACACCCCAGATTCACCTTGAAAGTAAAAAATGGCCGAGTGGTTCTTTGAAAGCTGAGACTTAAAGAGAATTGCTGAGCATTTTAATAGAGGAATTGAATGTCTTATAATTAATGCTACTGTGTGGCCTCACTCCTATAAAATAATACATTACATGCACATTAATTATGATTAGCATTCCTTCAATGAATAGCAAAGGAAATAATAGTGATTTGTTACTTATTCTTCAATGCTGTCACATAGTCTTTTGTAAAGAATGGGCTTGACTTGCTCAATTGATAGTAAAGGGATGCTAAATTTCAGTATTATGATTCCTTTCACTAGATAGTTCATACAATGTGCAAGTAGTGTATAATTTAACTTCAACTCTGCTCCTTAAAAAAAAAATCAGTGTGGCAATTTAACTTGTGACTTTGAAAAGAAACCTATCATTTTATTTAAAGTGGAAAATAGAATGCAATCATATTTTTATTATTACTCTTTTACTACATTTGATCCAAAAACACAATATAAGCTCTTGTTCAGTCTTGCAAAACTTGGAAATCATGGAGATAAAAGGTTGGAACTTTTCCTGGGTGTTATGAGTATACTTCTCATATGCAACAATATTGATATTTATATTACATTTTTATAAGTTATGAGTCATCGTCTATAAATTCAGATGGACAAGAAATGTCCTGCACACATGCATATACACATGTGATTAAGTTAGACTTGGAACATATAGAAAGTCCGGCCTGTAAAATTACAGTCTTTTGATTATTGGGGGCAGCCCCTCTTCCTGTTGTACAAAAACCTGGCAAATAGAAGACAGTCCTCGAGCTGTCAGTCTATCTGTGTAGTTGCTGATACATTGCTTGTTTAAGCTTGGGGATAATTATCTCTGATGCTCTTATTTCAAATGTGGGGGCAAGTATCTTTCCCAAGTCTGTAATTCCATGCGGTAGGTCCAACTTGCCAATACAGCCCCCAGTTGAAATCCTACCACATAACAGGGTGCTGCCAGGGATAGGAAATGTGTTCCCACCTTTTCTCTGGATCCAATGGCCTCCATTACCCTTAGCTGTGATGACACTCAGCATTTTCCCTCTTCTTTTTTATTTTTCCTTATTCCTACATTTGTCCAAAATATTCTTCTTCCTCTTTACCCTATCACTACCCTCTCATCTCTGAACTCTAATTTTCAAAACACAAAAGCTGAGAAGAGAATCTGCTGGCAATTAATGCAGTTGTCCCTGTGATCACAAGCCTCTTTTGAGATAATGGGGAAAAAAAGATCTGGATACCTTATGGGAATGTGGGGATGGAAAAGTTCAGTGAGAACAGAATACATGTTAATAGCTCAATAAATTACCTTGCCTCATTGCTTGAAAATTCCACCTGGAATTTTTAATGTATCTGTGCCTATAGTTCGGTTTGGAATTATAAGTTGAAAAGAAGCATGGAACACACCCAAAGGGAAAATGTGCATTGGTTCAATCATTTCTGATCCAGAGGTTCTATGTCTGATTCATAGAGAAACCTCAGCAGGCAAGTGAGCCACCTGGGAGATACAGGTTGTGTTTTTCTGTATTTCTTATGCATATTTCTAATGAGCTGCACCTTTCAACAATGCTGATTTTATCAGTAAATTTGTGGCCACTGAACTACCTATTGTGCAATCTATTATAGATAAATAGTAGTCCACTATCCACCTTACATGGTACTCAGACATTTGTTTAAAAAAATTATTCCTTTGAGACAAATTTGGTTTCACAAAGCATATAAAATGTAGGTGCCAGCTCAACCTGACTTAATACTGCCATTCACCACTGTGGCGTAATGTCCATAACACATTTTCACTCCTTAAAATAAAAATATTCAAAGCACAAGACTGAGACTAGACATTGGGGATTGGAATAAATGACTGCCTGAGGGCTCTATCAGTTGAGTAGAGTTGTGCTAACAATGATAATAATAGCTAACACTTACCTGGTGCCTGCTATGTCCCGAGATGGTTTTAAGGACTTTATAGGCATTAACTATTTCAGTCCTTTCACAAGTCAGTGAGGCTGCTATTCTTCTTCTCACTTTACAGGTAAGAGAGATGAGGCAGAGACTCTCAGGGACTGTCAGGTTCATATGGCTGATAGGAAGCTGATTGGGATGTGAGCCTAGTAGTTTGGCTCCTGAATCACTGATCTTACCCACTCCACTTAACACCATGATTTCTAGGATGGAAAAAGGACACAGTCACCTTTATTCCCATCTTTTCCCAACACAACTCACATAAAGTATAATCATGAACTTCTATTTCAAAAGCTAAATTAGTAAGTTTATGCTTATCAAGAAAAATAGCATGCAAAAACATTTAAAATAATAATTTCCATTGGGTGCTTATATATTATACATACCTAATAGCTAATATACATTTGTATTATGTAAAATTAGCAATCAGAAAGTACAATGTTGAGACCCACATTTTCATTTAACTTTATGTGGTGAGGATTTTCCACTTGAAAAAGTCCTTAAATATGTTTATATATTTATATAAAAATACTACTTATATTCTTTTTTTTTTTTTTGACTTTCTGCATAACTTTTCTTTTTTTTTTTTTATTCTTCCAATTTTATTTTATTTTTTAAACTTTACATAATTGTATTAGTTTTGCTAAATATAAAAATGAATCCGCCACAGGTATACATGTGTTCCCCATCCCGAACCCTCCTCCCTCCTCCCTCCCCATACCATCCCTCTGGGCCGTCCCAGTGCACCAGCCCCAAGCATCCAGCATCATGCATCGAACCTGGACTGGCAACTCGTTTCCTACATGATATTTTACATGTTTCATTGCCATTCTCCCAAATCTTCCCACCCTCTCCCTCTCCCACAGAGTCCATAAGACTGTTCTATACATCAGTGTCTCTTTTGCTGTCTCATACACCAGGTTATTGTTACCATCTTTCTAAATTCCATATATATGCGTTAGAATACTGTATTTATGTTTTTCCTTCTGGCTTACTTCACTCTGTATAATAGGCTCCAGTTTCATCCACCTCATTAGAACTGATTCAAATGTATTCTTTTTAATGGCTGAGTATATATGTATTATTTATATAAAATTTTAGGTTGTTTCCAACTTTTCATAATTCTAGATAAAAACAGTAAAACACGTTCTTCTGTTCTCATGATCATTTTCCTGAACAGCACTTTCCAAAGTGGATTGACAGGATAAATTATACAAACACTTAGGAGCTCTTGAAACGCTTTGCCTGATCGTCTCTCCAAAGTAGTCTTGCTTTACAGTCACGCAAATAGTGCACAGGTGCCATTTGTAATTTGGAGAAGGCGATGGCACCCACTCCAGTACTCTTGCCTGGAAAATCCCATGGGCGGAGGAGCCTGGTGGGCTGCAGTCCATGGGGTCGTGAAGAGTTGGACATGACTGAGTGACTCCACTTTCACTTTTCACTTTCATACATTGGAGAAGGAAATGGCAACCCACTCCAGTGTTCTTGCCTGGAGAATCCCAAGGACGGGGGAGCCTGGTGGGCAGCTGTCTATGGGGTCGCACAGAGTTGGACAAGACTGAAGCGACTTAGCAGCAGCAGCCATTTGTAATGCAAGTTCAGCAGCACTAGGTATTCTAGTCTATTGACGTTTTAATTTATTCTGTGGATATTTGTTTTCCTTGACATAGAAGGTAAACATATTTTTCTTATTTTTTTCCAAGTAGAATTTCTATAGTGAGAATAAGCAACCTTTGACTTTCCCATATGTTACAAATATTTTTTCCTGGTTTGATGTTTGTATTTATTTTGCTTAACATGATTTTTAAATAGAAGTTTTAAAATATAGTTTAAATACATCAACATTTGTCATTGTGGTTTCTTTATTTCCATATTGAGAGTAGCTACCCTCATTTTAACATTAGAAAAATACTCAATTTACTATCTTCTCTAGTTACTTTTGGTTTAATCTTTTAGTTTTTCATGGTGTAACTGATTTGAAATTTACTCTGGCAAAAATTAATACTGAATTAATTTGTGTATAGTGGCATCTTTTTAGTATTGAATTTACTCCTCAAATGATCAGTGCTTTCTTCTCTCACTAAATTTTTATAGTTTTATTCATATGAAGTCTATAATTTGTTTTAAATTTTAAGATATGTATCTTGGATGCTGTTGTGATAAGGTCAGTTAGTTTTCCCACTTTTTATTTTACTAAACATATAAGCAAGATATGAATTATCACATATAATTGGTCAGCTTATTGGAATCTCTAATGAATTTTTTTTTTACTTTTGTATGTTGTACAAAAGCTGTAGCTTAAACAAAAGAATGGTCATAACCATGTAAAAAAGAAATTTTATTTTCTTCTAATTGTTATATGTCATTGTTTTATTTTACATAGCATCTATAGAACTCTGAGAAAAATATTACATAGTAATCAAATAGGTATCATTTTTTTGTTTGTTTTTTATTTTGATTGCTCACTTTTGAGCAGAATATTGGCTTTTGTTGAGGTATTTAACTCAACAATATTTATTAAACACCGAATATAGGCCAGGTAATCTTGGAGACTGTAGAGAAAGAGGCAGAGAATAAGTATGATAAATAAATAGATTTATTACATTAGTCAGTGATAAATGTTAAGGATAAAAAAAACCTCCAGGCAATGGAGTGAGATATTTGGATGGGTTGCTTTTAGATGTTTGGATGGGTTGATTTTGGGTAGGGTAGCTAGGGATGAACTCACTGAGAGGAAAGACTTTGAGGATGTGAAGGAGTGAGTCCTGGACAAAGGTTATTCCTGGAAGAGCAAATAGCAAACGTAAAGGCCCAAATATAAGTACTTGTCTAGAATATTTAAAGAAGAACATGGTCTTCAAAGATCTGAAAGATAATGAGGCACCAGATCGTCTAGCCTTCCATTCAGCTCAGTTCAGTTGCTCAGTCATGTCTGACTCTTTGCGACCCCATGGTCTGCAGCATGCCAGGCCTCCCTGTCCATCACTAACTCCCGGAGTTTACTCAAACTCATCTCCATGGAGTTGGTGATGTCATCCATCCATCTCACCCTTTGCTGTCCCCTTCTCTTCCAACCTTCAATCATTCCCAAGATCAGGGTCTTTTCAAATGAGTCAGTTCTTTGAATCAGGTGGCCAAAGTATTGGAGTTTCAGCTTCAGCATCAGTCCTTCCAATGAGCACCCAGGACTGATCTCCTTTATGATGGACTGGTTGGATCTCCTTGCAGTCCAAGGGACTCTCAAGAGTCTTCTCCAAGTCCACAGTTCAAAAGCATCAATCCTTCAGTGCTCAGCTTTCTTTATGGTCCAACTCTCACATCCATACATGACAATTGGAAAAACCATAGCTTTGACTAGATGGACCTTTGTCAGCAAAGTAATGTCTCTGCTTTTTAATATGCTGTCTAGGTTGGTCATAACTTTTCTTCCAGGGAGCAAGCGTCCTTTAATTTCATGGTTGCAGTCACCATCTGCAGTGATTTTGGAGCCCAGAAAAATAAAGTCTGTCACTGTTTCCACTGTTTCCCCATCTATTTGCCATGAAGTGATGGGACCGGATACCATGATCTTAGTTTTCTGAATGTTAAGTTTTATTACAGCTTGTGCTTCATCCAGTCCAGTATTTCTTATGATGTACTCTGCATATGTTAAATAAGCAGGGTGACAATAAACAGCCTTGACTTACTCCTTTCCCGATTTGGAAGCAGTCTTTTGTTTCATGTCCAGTTCTAACTGTTGCTTCTTGACCTGCATCTAGCCTTAGACTTCATAATGAGCACTTTGGTTTTTATTTTGGGTGAGGCAGGAAGTTGTTAAGAAGGGGTACTTAAAAGAGCCTTGATTAAGAGATTTTTTTTTTTTTTAATTAGGAAGAGATATTTTTTTTTTTTTGGGGGGGACACATGTGTCCTCTTCCAGGTGGATCATGCTGCTAACCGTACCCAGTTTGGGGAGAAAATTCACAACTTTGGGCTGATCCAGGAGAAGCTGGCCCGGATGGCTATGCTGCAGTATGTGACTGAGGTGAGGGCCGCCCCCTGTCCCCAGAGCCCTTCTTCCCAGATGGGTCAGACTACAACCCAGGAAGAGATATTGAATCGACTTTAAAATGAAAGACTTTATTAAGAGGATTTGCACAAAAGGCTTAAGTATTTTCTGTATCTGTCTTAGAGTATAAAGAAAAATGGAAATCAATTTTAAGTTGGTTATTTTACCACAACAAAGGGCAATGCCCTTTGGGGAAAACAACAGTATACTGTTGGGAATACTTACAGTAAAAGGTGAGTATACTCACCTTAAGAATTATCATGAGATGTAAATGAAATAACATGTAGAATATTCAGCTGACTCTTTGGCAAATAAATAGTAAATATCCAAGTATGTTAGCATAATATTAAGGTTAATCAAATATGTTATTATATAGCAAGAACTTTGATATAAAAATATATACAGTATATATAATAAATTTTGACTTTTAGAATGGAGTTAAACTTGTCATACACATTTTTCCTTTAAATTTCTAGTCATGTAATTTTAGCATTTTTCTCAATAAGGTTATTTTAGCCTCACAGAAAACCTGGGTCTACTTAGGGATAAATCCTAGATACTTTTTTAAAGAAAATTTTTTAGAGAAATTTTAGATTCATAGCAAAATTGAGTTAAATGTGAAGAGATTTCCTCTGTACCACCTACCTCCGCACATATATGGCCTCTCAGCAACATCACTTACCAGAAAGGTATACTTGTTATTATTGATGAACCTACAATGACACGTAATATCACTAAAAGTTCATAGTTTACATTAAGATTCACCTTTTAGTTCAGTTCAGTTCAGTTCAGTTGCTCAGTCGTGTCCGACTCTTTGCGACCCCATGAATCGCAGCATGCCAGGCCTCCCTGTCCATCACCAACTCCCAGAGTTCACTCAGACTCATGTCCATCGAGTCAGTGATGCCATCCAGCCATCTCATCGTCTGTCGTCCCCTTCTCCTCCTGCCCCCAATCCCTCCCAGCATCACAGTCTTTTCCAATGAGTCAACTCTTCGCATGAGGTGGCCAAAGTACTGGAGTTTCAGCTTTAGCATCATTCCTTCCAAAGAAATCCCAGGCTGATCTCTTTCAGAATGGACCGGTTGGATCTCCTTGCAGTCCAAGGGACTCTCAAGAGTCTTCTCCAACACCACAGTTCAAAAGCATCAATTTTTTGGCACTCAGCCTTCTTCACAGTCCAACTCTCACATCCACACATGACCACAGGAAAAACCATAGCCTTGACTAGACGAACCTTTATTGGCAAAGTAATGTCTCTGCTTTTGAATATGCTATCTAGGTTGGTCATAACTTTCCTTCCAAGGAGTAAGCGTCTTTTAATTTCATGGCTGGAGTCACCATCTGTAGTGATTTTGGAGCCCAGAAAAATAAAGCCTGACCCTGTTTCCACTGTTTCCCCATCTATTTCCCATGAAGTTGTGGGACCGGATGCCATGATCTTCATTTTTTCAATGTTGAGCTTTAAGCCAACTTTTTCACTCTTCACTTTCACTTTCATAAAGAGGCTTTTGAGTTCCTCTTTACTTTCTGCCATAAGGGTGGTGTCATCTGCATATCTGAGGTTATTCATATTTCTCCCTGCAATCTTGATTCCAGTTTGTGCTTCTTCCAGTCCAGCATTTCTCATGATGTACTCTGCATATAAGTTAAATAAATAGGGTGACAATATACAGCCTTGACGTACTCCTTTTCCTATTTGGAACCAGTCTGTTGTTCCATGTCCAGTTCTAACTGTTGCTTCCTGACCTGCGTACAAATTTCTCAAGAGGCAGATCAGGTGTTCTGGTATTCCCATCTCTTTCAGAATTTTCCACAGTTTATTGTGATCCACACAGTCAAAGGCTTTGACATAGTCAATAAAGCAGAAATAGATGTTTTTCTGGAACTCTCTTGCTTTTTCCATGATCCAGCAGATGTTGGCAATTTGATCTCTGGTTCCTCTGCCTTTTCTAAGACCAGCTTGAACATCTGGAAGTTCATGGTTCACATATTGCTGAAGCCTGGCTTGGAGAATTTTGAGCATTACTTTACTAGCATGTGAGATGAGTGCAATTGTGCGGTAGTTTGAGCATTCTTTGGCATTGCCTTTCTTTGGGATTGGAATGAAAACTGACCTTTTCCAGTCCTGTGGCCACTGCTGAGTTTTCCAAATTTGCTGGCATATTGAGTGCAGCAGTTTCACAGCATCATCTTTCAGGATTTGGAATAGCTCAACTGGAATTCCATCACCTCCACTAGCTTTGTTCATAGTGATGCTTTCTAAGGCCCACTTGACTTCACATTCCTGGATGTCTGGCTCTAGGTCAGTGATCACACCATTGTGATTATCTGGGTCATGAAGATCTTTTTTGTATGTATTTAAGATTTGTCCATGTCTTTTTATGACTCAATAATTCATTATTTGTGTTTATTTTTTTAAATATAGCATTAAGGAATGTTTCATTCTGAATATACCAAAGTTTAGCCATTCACTCATTGAAGAACATCTCAGTTGCTTCCGAGTTTTAGTAAATACGGATAAAGCTGCTATAAACATTTGTGTGCAGATTTTGTATGGACATGTTTCCAGCTCATTTGGGTGTTAAGAATAGTGCTAAGAAGCACCATTGCTGGACTCTATGGTAAGAGTATATTCAGTTTTGAAACCACCACTGTCTTTCAAAGTGTTTACACTGGTTTGCATTCCTACCAGCAATGAATAAGAGTTTCAGTTGCTGTATATCCTTTAACACACTTGGTGTTGTCAGTATTTTGAATTTTGGTTATTCTAATAGGTAAGTAGTGATATCTTACTGTTGTGCTAATTTGCATTTCTCTTATGACATCACCTCATATGCTTATTTACTATCTGCCTTTCTTCTTGCATGATGTGTCTCTTAAGGTCTTTGGCCAACTTTTTAACCAGTTGTTTTTCTTATTATTGAGTTTTAAGAATTCTTTTTGTATTTTAAATAATGATCCTTTATCAGAAATGTCTTTGGCAAATATTTTCTTACAATATTTGTATAATATTTTCTTATACAAGTCTGTGGCTTGCCTTTTCATTCTCCTCATAGTGTCTTTCACAAAGCAGAAAGTTTTAAAATTTTAATTAAGTCCAGCTTATTTCTTTCTTTCATAGATCATGCCATTGGTAGTGTGTCTTAAAAGTCATTGCTGAATTCCAGGTGATCTAGATTTTCTCTTATGTTAACTTCCAGAAGCTTTATAGTTTTTCATTTAGGTCTACTATCCATTTCAAATTAATTTTTGTGAAGAAGATAGGTTTGTGCCCACTTTTTATTTTTGCATGTGGGTGTCTGGTTGTTGAGAATTGTTTATTGAAAAGGCTGTCTTTCCTCATCATATTGTCTTTGCTTCTTTGACTGTAGTTATGAGGTCTGTTTCTGGGTTCTCTATTTTATTCCATTAATCTGTTTTTCCCCACATACCACACTGTCTTGATTATTGTAGCATTATGGTAACTCTTAAAGTCAGATAGTGCCAGAATTCTGACTTTGTTTTTCTGTTTCAATATCATGTCAGCCATTCTGAGTAATCCTGCTATGCTATGCTAAGTCACTTCAGTCGTGTCCGACTCTGTGGGACCCCATAGATGGCAGCCCACCAGGCTCCGCCGTCCCTGGGATTCTCCAGACAAGAACACTGGAGTGGGCTGCCATTTCCTTCTCCAATGCATGAAAGTGAAAAGTGAAAGTGAAGTCGTTCAGTCATGTCCGACTCTTAGTGACCCCATGGATGGCAGCCTAACAGGCTCCTCCATCCATGGGATTTTCCAAGCAAGAGTACTGGAGTGGGGTGCCATTGCCTTCTCCGTTAGTAATCCTAGTAGGTAATTTTAAATATTAAAACGTGGACAGGGAGTAGAGTGTTTTTTTTTTTTTTTTTCTGAGCATGCTTTTTTTTAAAAATGAATTTTTATTGGAGTATAGTTAATTCATAGTGTTGTGTTAGTTTCTGCTGTACAGCAAAGTGAATCAGTTATACATACACATATATCCACCCTTTTTTAGATGCCATACAGACCATTACAGAGTAATGAGTAGAGTTTCCTGTGTTATACAGTAGGTTCTTATTATCTATTTTATATATAGTAGTGTGTATATGTCAGTCCCAGTCTCCCAATTTATCCCTCCCCATCCCTTTCTTCTTTGATATCCATAAGCTTGTTTTCTACACCTGTGACTGTATTTCTGTCTTGTACATAAGTTCATTAGTACCTTTTTTAAGGTTCCATATATAAATGATATCATATGATGTTTGTCTTTCTCTGTCTGACTTTAGTTTTGACCACTAAAAACATTGTATGATAAATCAGAAATCCACCACCTCATTGATTTTGAAATCTGCCCTTACATTGTAATATATGGATTCAAAAGAGAATATAGCACGCTTTTCTCTTCTGAATATGTGGAATTACGCCAATTTTTCTGTGTGTTTCTTAGAGATGGGAAGAGAGGAATGATAACAATAATAAAGGTGTGTGTGTCTGAAGGTGTAAAGTCAGTCTCTGCCTCCTTTGTGTGCCAATACAATGAATAGGCTACACTGCAACCAATTTCAGAAAGAAACATTTCAGAATTAGTTGAAATAAATGAGAATCAGTAAACTCACATCTAGAATATCACATTAGCAACTTTTTGTGTGTGTAGCATTCTAGGTAGTGATATCTGGGTCATTCTGAGTTAATGATTGGAAAGGTTTATTTTCCGAGGCTCTGCCCTTGACCTGGTTTTATTTTAAAGTGCTTCACCTGTTAGGCATTCTGATTTAGTTACTTACTTTCTAGAAACAACAACAAAAAAGTAAGAGATGTTTGTTTTTATTAATGTGATAAAAGCTACTTCTATTGTATGTTTTCTAATGTGCAAGGGCTTTTGCTGAAAGCTAATTTAACCTGAAAATGACAAGATATTGACCCATTATCACAGATAAGAAATATCTTTAGTTATGTAGTGTTCCCACAAAAGAAAAAGAACTGAGATAAATGGTCTCTTGCTATAAGCCTAAAATGATAAAGAAATAGTCATTTTTCCAGTTGTAAAAATACTAAGATGAAAATAAGGAACTATCAGAGACAAAAGAATATTCACTAAGATCATATTTATTAATAGATTCAAGCATTTCAAATATTATGTGTGTGTTCTTGATAATTCAAGGTGACCAGTCCCATATATGAAAGCCAGGCCTTTGTATCCATACAGCATGTCCGCTGAGCAGTGCTTTAATGTTAATGAAAGTTGGCATCTTGTGATATTCTGTTCTCTGCTTTTTGAATAGTTGAAGGTTATTTCCATATGGCCACTTAAGGTTGTGGAGTTTAAAGCAGTAGGTAAAACACTTTCTTTGCAATTTAATCCTATCAACAAAAAAAGACTTTCTGAAATATATGGTAACTGATCACATTTTTTCTCCTTTCACTTTAATTATCAAGAAGCCTAAATGATAAAAATGCTGAGTTTTATGTACACTGTTATGGCTTATATATTGAAATGCTTTTTGAATCTTGATTTCCACTTCTTTTTTTAAAAAAATTTGATTCTATAATTTTATTTCTATTTTCTTATGTCTTAGGTGTCCCAAATTTGCGCATGTGAATAATGTTGTGCATAAGTGAATGGATAAATAAATGTTGTGTGTTAAAACTTTCTAATTTCTTTAGAAACTTTTCAAAGATTTGGTGGTCTTACTTAGCCAATAAACCTGTCACAGAAAATTAAACTTGCTGGAGACAGACTAACAATTAGTCGAAATTCTGGACAAAAAAATTGTTAGGGTAATCGGTCTGCCAAGTCAAGTTGAAGTGTATCAATATTCAAAATCAGCTCACAAAGCAGTGATAACCTGACATAATCAATTATGTGAAAGTTTTTTTATTTAGAATTATATTTTCCAGTAAACTAGTATATGATAAGGAACATAGTATTGATTTCCCAAGACTGACACTTGGAAATGTAAAGTAACCTCTCATATAAAGCCTTTGTTTTTTTTTTTTTTCTTTTTACATTAAAGGAATACCTTTATAAATGGCTTTCCATATTAGATTTTAAAATAATATTATTTTAGCATCAAAAACTCGTATATATTTTAATAATTTCCAAAAGAATGTAATTCTATTTTCCCTTCTAAAATACCATTATTTACAAGATGTTTGAAAGAGAACTTTATCCGAATATTGTGTTCAGTTTAAAATCATACATTTCAGGAAATGATAAAACAGACTAGAGGGCATTTAATATGATTGGAGAGGTGGAAAATTATTTTTAGGCTAATCTAGAGAAGTAGTCATTACTTATTCTGGAAAGATAAATCAAAAGGGGCAAATGAAAGACTCTCTTTGAAACTCTCTTTGCTTACTTGCTCTTCATCTTCCCATGTGTGGACTTAAAAAATGAACTTTATTTATTGTGAAGGAAGAATTCACACATAGGGAAGATGTCTTTGATAATACGGTAGATCAAAATGCTGACCTAGTTTGCTAAGGGTTAGGTTGCTGTGAATTTTAATCCCTAGGGAATCACTAAATTTGCTAGACAACTATGTGATTTGAATGATTTAGACAGTGGTGCTTAGTACTGAATCACTTGAAGAGATGAAGGTTGGGGTGCTTTTCTAATTTATGTTTCAGTGATTTTATTGAAGCAGATATTGTATATTCCAGTAGATATAGTTGCTTCTCCCTAAATTAAGCACAGAGACAGATAATTAAGTTTCTGAAAGTTTTATGTATTACATACACCTGATATCTTTTTTAAAAATTACATTTTCCTTTCAATAAACTCCTCAAATGTGCTGTACATGCATCTATTTGAAGTATTTAATATGTTTCATTGAGTTATATATTCCTTTCTTTCACTAGGTAGTATTTTTTTTTAACAGGTAAGATCTTGGTGGAAATTATTTGTATTCCTGGAACCTAGTACAGTGTTGCACATGATGTCCATAATTATGATGTGGTAAATGAAAGGAAAAAGGAAGAAAGCCAATAAGAAAGAAGAAATTTCTGGCTCCTGTCTTAAAAAGTTGATCCTGTAATTTTGGCTTGTAGTCATAAGGTGGCAGAAGTGTGCCACCATGAAGAAATTCATTTATTCATTCATTCATTTAATCCTATTACATACTGTTAGATTTTCTTTTCCTCCATCATCTTTCTGGAGTCTTGAAGACTATAAAAAACTGTGAATAATCTGAAAAGCATCTCACCCAATACAGATTTGTCAACCAAACAGCTGAAATCTTGGTAAGGTTAAAGTATCCTGATGCTAAAATTGAACATTCTCTGACATATTTTTTCTCACATTTTTGTCTTTAGTTTCTATATACACTTTTGTTACTCCCAGAGTCCTAATTTTAAGTTAATCTAATAAAATATTCCAATTTAGCTGAAAATAATTTTGCAATTTCAATGTCTCTGCTTTAAAATTTATGCATATTTTCTCCTGATGAGGAGGCAAAAAACATCTTTCATTATTTTAAAACTAGCTATCATTCATTGTGGCCCCATAAGATATCACTTCATTTTTCCTTACTTTTAAGTTTTAACTTTACTTACTTTTAAGTTTAAATATTATTTTTTCTTACTTTTAAGTTTGGTGTAATAAATATATTCACTTTTTAAAGATGAGGAAACTAAATAACCAAATATTTAAAGAGTTTGCTCAATGTTACACTGAAAGTTATGGGAAGAACTTGGGATATGAACCTGGTTTGGCATTCTCATAGATTTGGGTCCACCCATCAGAGTTTACCCATGTAGGGTTTTTTTAAAATTCATATTTGCTGATGTATCAGATTTCATTTTTATTTCAGTTCACAGTCAATGTAGAGATGACCCAGCTGAGGACATATATATTAGAATTCTTATCACAATGTATTATAATTGCTCATTTACTTGCCTGCTTAATTAAAATTGAATTCTCTGAGGGCAAAGTTTGATCTTCTATCTTTGCATTCCCAGCATCTGGAAAGAGTATGTGTGCGTGCTAAGTTGCTTCACTTGTGTCCGACTCTTTGCGACCCTGTGGACTGTAGCCTGCCAGGCTCTTCTATCCGTGGGATTCTCCAGGCAGGAATACTGGAATGGGTTGCCATCCCCTCCTCCCCGGGATCTTCCTGACCCAGGGATCAGGTTAAACCTGTGTCTTGTGCAACTCTCGCATTGCATACAGATTGTTTATTGCAGAGCCACCAGGGAAGCCCGGTAAAGAATATTCTAGGTGGAAAAACTCCATATATAAAAATGTTAAATAATTTAATAAATCAAGGTTCTTTTACCAAAGCTTAGGTTTCTTTTTCCCTCTCCTCAATCCAAAGCCTCAGAAGTAGTTTTCTTAAAGTGAGAATATTTTTGCAGCAGACTCCATTGCTTACAAACCTCACTTTCTCCTCTAACTTCAGTTTTGTTTAGGTGTCAGGATGCTTTTATGTTTCAGGGGAGTATGTCGTGGAGAGGGAATCAGTCAAGGTAATTTAATTCCCTTGTTTTCAGTGGTTGAGTTAGGAGTGTGTAAGTGATATGATGCAAAATGTGAGAAAGTCTGTTGGGAGTTGACGGCAAGTTTTTCTTGCCTTTAGGAAGCAAAGTAAGGAAAACGTTTGTGTTCTTCTGTTGGGTGTTTCAGTGTGAGGATATGATAGTTGGAAGCTGCTTCAACCATTTGAAAGATAAACATCAAAACAATGAGAATGGCAGAAAAGAAAGGTGAAAGAACTTGATTACATTGTAATTTTCTGAATTAATAACATTTGGAATTTCCAATCCCTTGTATTGGGATAGATAATTCAATCAGAGCCATTGCTACACCTACCATTTGTTCACCTCAGTTTATTGTAAAATTTCCTGTACAATCAAATGTGGCCACAGCTGTGACAGGGAGGATTCCTCCCCTTAACTGGCAAACTGCCACCGTCTTCCATAGCAGTTCAGTCAGTTCAGTTCAGTCGCTCAGTCGTGTCCGACTCTTTGAGACCCCTTGAATCGCAGCACGCCAGGCCTCCCTGTCCATCACCAGGTCCCGGAGTTCACTCAGACTCACGTCCATCGAGTCAGTGATGTCATCCAGCCATCTCATCCTCTGTCGTCCCCTTCTCCTCCTGCCCCCAATCCCTCCCAGCATCACAGTCTTTTCCAATGAGTCAACTCTGCATGAGGTGGCCAAAGTACTGGAGTTTCAGCTTTAGCATCATTCCTTCCAAAGAAATCCCAGGGCTGATCTCCTTCAGAATGGACTGGTTCGATCTCCTTGCAGTCCAAGGGACTCTCAAGAGTCTTCTCCAACACCACAGTTCAAAAGCATCAATTCTTTGGCGCTCAGCCTTCTTCACAGTCCAACTCTCACATCCATACATGACCACAGGAAAAACCGTAGCCTTGACTAGACAAAACTTTGTTGGCAAATAATGTCTCTGCTTTTGAATATGCTATCTAGGTTGGCCATAACCTTCCTTCCAAGGAGTAAGCGTCTTTTAATTTAATGGCTGCAGTCACCATCTGCAGTGATTTTGGAGCCCAAAAAAATAAAGTCTGACACTGTTTCCACTGTTTCCCCATCCACTTGCCATGAAGTGATGGGACCAGATGCCATGATCTTCGTTTTCTGAATGTTGAGCTTTAAGCCAACTTTTTCACTCTCCACCTTCACTTTCATCAAGAGGCTTTTGAGTTCCTCTTCACTTTCTGCCATAAGGGTGGTGTCATCTGCATATCTGAGGTTATTGATATTTCTCCTGGCAATCTTGAGTCCAGAAATGCTTCCAGCCCAGCATTTCTCATGATGAACTCTGCATATAAGTTAAATAAGCAGGGTGACAATATACAGCCTTGACATACTCCTTTTCCTATTTGGAACCAGTCTGTTGTTCCATGTCCAGTCCTAACTGTTGCTTCCTGACCTGCATACAGATTTCTCAAGAGGCAGGTCAGGTGGTCTGGTATTCCCATCTCTTTCAGAATTTTCCACAGTTTATTGTGATCCAGACAGTTAGGGAAGATCTAGATGCCATTCACTTCGAGGAGGTTCAGCTGCTCCATAGACATCCAGAACACATCTTATGAACTACTCACCACCTATGTCAGGACAAGGTAATGACACAAAGCCTCTGGTATGCCAGTAAAAGTTTAACAACTCACTTCCCTAAAACAAAACAGTTGATATTTTAAAATTTATTAGTAGTGTCACAGATAGAAAGCAGGTATAGCACTGCTACTGCTGCTGCTGCTGCTAAGTCGCTTCAGTTGTGTCTGACTCTGTGTGACCCCATAGACGGCAGCCCACGAGGCTCCACTGTCCCGTGGATTCTCCAGGCAAGAACACTGGAGCGGGTTGCCATTTCCTCCTCTAATTCATGAAAGTGAAAAGTGAAAGTGAAGTCACCCAGTCGTGTCCATCTCTTAGCGATCCCATGGTCTGCAGCCTACCAGGCTCCTCCGTCCATGGGATTTTCTAGGCAAGAGCACTGGAGTGGGATGCCATTGCCTTCTCCAGGTATAGCGTGCAGTTTAAGTATACAATACTCTTTATTGTAAGTTCCATATAGCTAATTGATTCTCACATAATGCTTTGTTTGGTGTCTGCCAAATGTCGGTTATCTATAGACAAGCTAAAGTTGCAGCCAATGAATGTATGTCCAACATGACTGTTGCTTGATATTTTCATTTGCATTAAGAATAATACAAATGAAACTATAAAGACATTGTTGGAATACTACTCATTTGCCAATGATATTACCAACTTTTTTTGCTGAGTATAAGGATGTTTTTCAAATATTGGAAGAATATTTCCTCGCTATTGTGTTCTGTTCACAGTGGAACAGATATAGCCATAATATACGTTAAGTTTACTCTACACTATTAACATTTTCTCCATGAATTAAGTTTTCCACTAAGAAAACAATCAATCAAGCCTCCGTTTGTTGGGTTTCCCAGTTGCTCTGGTGTAAATATTCTTTCAATGACTGACTTCAAGCTACAGTAAAGATGACAAAACATGAAGCTGGGAAGAGGTGTGTAGTGGCACACTATATTTTTCCACCATGTAGAAATAAGGCAAATAATATCGAAAGCAAAGATCATTGTAAGATACACTAAAGTAATTAGGAAGTGATGAGGCTTGAGAATTTAATATAAAAATTATCAGACTGTAAATTAATATGATTTAATTTTTAATAATAGCTATGTTTTATAACCACCTTGTGAAATTCCTGAAAATTAAATAATCCACTTTTGTGAGCTGGTATCCAGCTCAGGCACACTGCTGCACCATATGTTTCATCACAGAAATAAGTGATTCACCGCCACGGATGTCCATGTGTTCCCCATCCTGAGCCCTCCTCCCTCCTCCCTCCCCATACCATTCCTCTGGTCTTTATATTTTCATAATAAATTTTTAAATCAATTTCTACCAAAAAATATCCAGTGGGAATTTTTCTTTGGGATTGTGTTGAATATTACATAGATCATGTTTGCATTTATTAATATATCTTAAAAATATTGAGTCTTCCAACCTTTGAACAAGATCTTGATCTGTTCATTTAGGTTTTTTGAAATATATCCCAGCAGTGTTTGTACTTTTTTATAGAAATTTCTTCCACATTTTTTATGTTTATCCCTAAATGTTTCATGTTTGTGGGTGCTATTGGTAATGGCATTGGTTTTTAATTTCAGTTTCTAATTCTTCTTTTCTAGCATATAGAAATACAGTTGTTTTTATATATTGACTTTGCATCCTATGACCTTGCTGAACTGACTTATCTGTTAAAGTAGCTTATTTTGTAGATTTTTTGCAATTTTCTGCATTGATGATTGTGTTATCTGTTAATAAAGACAGTTTATTTTTTTCTTGCTAAAAAAAAAAAAAAGAAATAAGTGATTCATTTTCCTGGTTCAGTTTAGCAAAATTTGGGTAACAAATTATGTAGAATCTCCTGTTGCTATCAGATGTATTTGTTTTTAGGCAAACAATTCTACTGGCAGACTGTTTTTTTCCCTTTTGAGAGTTAATGCCAGTATAGACTGGATAAGTTGTTGTGGATCAAAATCTAATTATTTTAAGATGCTTGTGAATGTCATATACCCAAATTTACCAAAATAATTTTTACTATTATTACTGTTCTTATACATATCAATTGAAGGCCCCTTCAAGAAATATATGTCAGTCAAAACTTTGGAGTTGGGCATTTGTTTTGAGGATTCAGTTCAGTTCAGTTCAGTCTCTCAGTCTTGTCTGACTCTTTGTGTCCCCATGAATCACAGCACGCCAGGCTTCCCTGTCCATCACCAACTCCCAGAGTTTACCCAAACTCATGTCCGTTGAGTTGGTGATGCCAGATAACCATCTCATCCTCTGTCATTCCCTTCTCCTCCTACCTTCAATCTTTCCCAACATCAGGGTCTTTTCCAGTGAGTCAGCCCAAAATATTGGAGTTTGAGCTTCAACATCAGTCCTTCCAATGAACACCCAGGACTGATTTCCTTTAGGATGGACTGGTTGGATCTCCTTGGAGTCCAAGGGACTCTCAAGAGTCTTCTCCAACACCACAGTTCAAAAGCATCAATTTTTCTGCGCTCAGCTTTCTTTATAGTCCAACTCTAACATCCATACATGACCATTGGAAAAACCATAGCCTTGACTAGACAGATCTTTGTTGACAAAACTATGGCAAATTATTTTTATGCGATAGTGAAATAAATGTGTCTTACTTAAATTATGTTATCATAAACCTGAAATATCATATAATTTTACAATTTTTGTTTACAGTTCAGTTTAGGCCTTTTTGTTATATCTGATGAATTTATGTGGGTGATTTTCTTTTTACTCAATCCAGATAAATTTAGTGATTTGCAATGAATATAGCCTTAACTTTTCAGATTTATTTAAATCAGACAGGGAACAAAATTGAGGGATTGAAAAATGATATCAACAGCTTTATAATACTATCCTAAGATTTGTCTTCTTCTAATTTAGGTTCAGAAATAACATCTAATTATGTTCCTATTCTTGTAGAGAATTCCTGATATTTATAAAACATTCCTCATTGGGTATGTTTTTTCAAAATCTTGATTGCATGCACCATTTCTTTTGTTTTGTTTTCAAATAAATCAATGGAAAGAAAAGAAACTACAGAAATACTTTCCTTCTTTAAATTTCATATTAAATAAAAGGATTTATTTTTGAACCTGAACAACCGCTGGTGTAGAAGAAAGGATACATAAATTTGGCATTAGATGAAACAATATATAATTCTGCTCCAAGCTTTTGAGAAACATATGGGAATTAAGTGTCACTGAAATTGAGCCCTCTCTTATCTAGGTAGGGTCAGGAAATAGAGAAATAATTTCTTTTTTCCATAACTTCAGACTGGGATCTAGCTGAATTTGCCCACTCTGGCTTACTGACTTGTGCTTACAGATAAGTTACAGTTGAATGCATGAGCAACTTACCTACATGGATTTTTAAATGAGGAGAAAAATAGTTTGGCTTTACTGTCACAAATGTATTCCAATTGAGATAGACATAATACAGTTAATATTGGATAATTTGACACAAGTGTCTGGGCAATTCAAGAAGAATCTTTTCTATTACCTAATTATTCACATAATTGAGGAAAATGGGGATATTATGGTGACCCCTGTATTTAAATCCAACCTTTCAATTTTTCGGTGTTTGCAGAGAACTTCATTTGAGAAATTATTCTCAGTGTTAATTTTATACATGTTTTCTCTACTTACTGTCTTTAGAAATATATAAAGGGATCTTTTTTCCTAAGAACTTTCCTGCTTCTAATATCTCTGTACTAAAATTATTATAAAATGGCTAGATATTTCCTCAGTAATAATTTATAAATATCTCAACTTGAGAAACTTTTAAATACAAACTCTAAGATTTAAAAGTTCTATTTTAAGTATTGCTATTGATTTTGAACGTGTTAAGTTGCTCAGTTGTATCCAACTCTTTGTGACCCATGGACTGTAGTCCATGGAATTCTCAAGGCAAGAATAGTGGAGTGGGTTGCCATTCCCTTCTCCAGGGGATCTTCCCAATGCAAGGGTCGAACCTGGGTCTTCTGGATTGCAGGCAGTTTCTTTACCATCTGAGCTCCCAGGGATGCCCAATCAATAATGTGCTGATTATTAATGCTTAATGAATATGCTGATTTTTCCAAAAAAATTATTGATAATTTTAAAGCCCCCCTTTCCCCCCAAAATGATACCTCTAGAATATATCTTGATCAAAAGAGTATACATCCTGGACCTGTTTTCAGTAAGACCTATGATATGTGATGTGCACATGATTTTTGGTAATTTAACCACTAGGCCATACAGGTATGAACTAAATCAAATCCCTTATCATTATACAGTGGAAGTGAGAAATAGATTTAAGGGCCTAGATCTGATAGATAGAGTGCCTGATGAACTATGGAATGAGGTTCATGACATTGTACAGGAGACAGGGATCAAGACCATCCCCGTGGAAAAGAAATGCAAAAAAGCAAAATGGCTGTCTGGGGAGGCCCTACAAATAGCTATGAAAAGAAGAGAAGCGAAAAGCAAAGGAGAAAAGGAAAGATATAAACATCTGAATGCAGAGTTTCAAAGAATAGCCAGGAGAGATAAGAAAGCCTTCTTCAGCAATCAATGCAAAGAAATAGAGGAAAACAACAGAATGGGAAAGACTAGAGATCTCTTCAAGAAAATTAGAGATAGCAAGGGAACATTTCATGCAAAGATGGGCTCGATAAAGGACAGAAATGGTAAGGACCTAACAGAAGCAGAAGATATTAAGAAGAGGTGGCAAGAATACACAGAAGAACTGTACAAAAAAGATCTTCCCAACCCAGATAATCACGATGGTGTGATCACTGACCTAGAGCCAGGCATCCTAGAATGTGAAGTCAAGTGGGCCTTAGAAAGCATCACTACAAACAAAGCTAGTGGAGGTGATGGAATTCCAGTTGAGCTATTTCCAATCCTGAAAGATGATGCTGTGAAAGTGCTGCAGTCAATATGCCAGCAAATTTGGAAAACTCAGCAGTGGCCACAGGACTGGAAAAGGTCAGTTTTCATTCCAATCCCAAAGAAAGGCAATGCCAAAGAATGCTCAAACTACCACACAATTGAACTCATCTCACACGCTAGTAAAGTAATGCTCAAAATTCTCCAAGCCAGGCTTCAGCAATATGCGAACCATGAACTCCGTGATGTTCAAGCTGGTTTTAGAAAAGGCAGAGGAACCAGAGAGCAAATTGCCAACATCCACTGGGTCATGGAAAAGGCAAGAGAGTTCCAGAAAAACATCTATTTCTGCTTTATTGACTATGCCAAAGCCTTTGGCTGTGTGGATCACAAGAAACTGGAAAATTCTGAAAGAGACGGGAATAACAGACCACCTGACCTGCCTCTTGAGAAATCTATATGCAGGTCAGGAAGCAACAGTTAGAACTGGACATGGAACAACAGACTGGTTCCAAATAGGAAAAGGAGTATATCAAGGCTGTATATTGTCACCCTGTTTATTTAACTTATATGCAGAGTACATCATGAGAAATGCTGGGCTGGAAGAAGCACAAGCTGGACTCAAGATTGCCGGGAGAACTATCAATAACCTCAGATATGCAGATGACACCACCCTTATGGCAGAAAGTGAAGAGGAATTCAAAAGCCTCTTGATGAACATGAAGGTGGAGAGTGAAAAAGTTGGCTTAAAGCTCAACATTCAGAAAACGAAGATCATGGCATCTGGTCCCATCACTTCATGGCAAGTGGATGGGGAAACAGTGGAAACAGTGTCAGATTTTATTTTTTTGCACTCCAAAATCACTGCAGATGGTGACTGTAACCATGAAATTAAAAGATGCTTACTCCTTGGAAGGAAGGTTATGGCTAACCTAGATAGCATATTCAAAAGCAGAGACATTACTTTGCCAACAAAGTTTCATCTAGTCAAGGCTATGGTTTTTGCTGTGGTCATGTATGGATGTGAGAGTTGGACTGTGAAGAAGGCTGAGCGCCAAAGAATTGATGCTTTTGAACTGTGGTGTTGGAGAAGACTCTTGAGAGTCCCTTGGACTGCAAGGAGATCGAACCAGTCCATTCTGAAGGAGATCAGCCCTGGGATTTCTTTGGAAGGAATGATGCTAAAGCTGACACTCCAGTACTTTGGCCACTGCATGCGAAGCGTTGACTCATTGGAAAAGACTCTGATGCTGGGAAGGATTTGGGGCACGAGGAGAAGGGGACGGCAGAGGATGAGATGGCTGAATGGCATCACTGACTTGATGGACATGAGTCTGAGTGAACTCTGGGAGTTGGTGATGGACAGGGAGGCCTGGTGTTGTGCAATTCATAGGGTCGCAAAGGGTCGGACACGACTGAGCCACTGAACTGAACTGAACTGAGGCATTATTTTGTGTACCAATACAGATTGTTTGCACATAATGAAAGAGTGGAATCTGGTACACTGGAGAATCCTCCACACACACACCATAAAGGAGAGAGACGTTTTTTGGAGTAAATGCTGGAAATTTTTTTGTTTCTTATTTGTACGTTGATGAAAAATAAGCCAAAAGCAAACCTGATGGCTTAGGGAAACACTCCAAGATATTAGGTTACAGAACCTAACAGAATGCCTTTCTCCTTTCCTCTTGTTAAAAAGGCAAAAGACTGTAAAAATGGCCATATTTTATTTAGTACCTTGGTTATTATTTTTTTGTGAGTGTGTCATCAAAATAGCAGGTCTCAATTTCTCCTCTCACTTTGCAACACAACCATAGTGATTAACAGCATAGATATGGAATCTGTAAAGAGTCAACTTGATTGGGCTAAGGGATGCTGGGATAGCTGGCAAAACATACATTTCTGGATGTATCTGTGAGGGTGTTTCCAGAAGAGATTAACATTTGAATCAGTAGATGTCAGTCTAAAGACGATCTGCCCTCACCAATGTGGGTTGGCATCATTCAATTTGTCGAGGGCCCAAATAAACAAAGAGGTGGAGAAAGGTAAATTCTCTCTCTCACCCTGAGCTGAGTCGTTCGTCTTCTTCTGGCCATGGACATTGGAGCTCTTGGTTCAATGTACCAAGAAGCTTCACCAGCAGCACCTCTGGGTCTCTCGTCTTCAGTCTTGAAATGGGAGTTAGTCTCATACGTTCACCATCATCTTTCTTGATTCTCAGGTTCAGAATGAATTATACCACCAATTCTCCTGTTCTCCAGCTTGCACACAGCAGTTTGTGGAACTTCTCAGTCTTTGAACTGTGTGAGCCAGTTCCTATGTCTCCCTTTGCAGAGATCTTGGTATATCCTACTGGATCTGTTTCTCTGGAGATCTCTGAATAATACAGACTTGGACTGCCTGACTTCACATTTTAAATGTTCATTTATATATTTGTAAACTTCTATACGGTGATATTGGGCTTCCTATGTGGCTCAGTGGGTAAAGAATTCGCCTGCAATGCAGGAGATGCAAGTTCAATCCCTGGGTTGGGAAGATCCCCTGGAGTAGGAAATGACAACCAACTTAAGTATTCTTGCCTGGAGAATCCCATGGATAGAGGAGCCCGGAGAGCTATAGACCATAGGGGTGCAAAGAGTCGAACACAGCTGAAGCGACTGAGTGCATATACATTTATATAGTGACGACTATGAGCCAGGCAATGTATTAAGCACATTTACAAATATTACCTTATTTGGTTCTCATAACAGCAAAGCTAATATTCAAAGCTCAGCACTCTGTCTCAGAGCCTATCCCCTCAGCACATTCTCAGCTCTAAGATGTTGGGCAGATGCTATAGTTTCTATAAAATGCTGATAAAAATGATATTTTTTTATATTTTTGAATAACAAATGAGTTGCTACATGTTAAGCACATAGGGTGGTGGCTGGCACTTAAGTATTAAGTGTCACCATTCCTGGGCTTCCCTGGTGGCTTAGAGGTTAAAAGTGTCCGCCTGCAATGCGGAAGACCTGGGTTCGATCCCTGGGCTCACCCCTTGCCCATTCTTGCCCCCTCCTCCTCCATGCCTGCAGCAGAAGGGTGACTTGATTACTCTTTGGTCATTATCAATAATTCCTCTTCACTTTTTCTTCAAATGATTTTTGTTTTTGTATAATCTAAAGCCTATTGGTTCTCTATAAGTCAAACGTTCAAACTTGCTAAGAAAGAGAATCCCATTGATTTCATTGGTCACTGTCAATCTATATAAGATTGCTAGCTTTTGAGTGATCCCTTTGGATCGCTAGATTTTTAGTCTTATAGGCAACCAACCCTGGGCCCATGATCTGAGGCAAGGATGGCGGAGTCATGAAACAACTTTTCTTAAAACTGGAACAAATTCCTAATATATTCCATCATTCTTCACTATGAAGATATGCTGTGTGCTAGATTTTTAACTATGCCAGACTTATACTCCTTTCATGATATGCTTTATTCATCAGTTTAACTAATTGTGTTGCTAGTTTGAGTTCTGGCCAAAGCATGTTCAGCCAGTAACACTCCAGTCTACCTCAGCTTGTAATTTGCTCACTGCTGCACTTCCCAAGTGCCACTAGTCGTAAAGAGCCCACCTGCCAATGCAGGAGACGTATGGACATGGGTTAGACTCCTAGGTTGGGAAGTGGCAACCCACTCCAGTGTTCTTGCCTGAAAAACCCCATGGAGCTTGGCTGTCTACAGTCCATAGGATTGCAAAGAGTGAGACACGATTGAATTGACTTAGTTCTTAGCAGTTGGCTTTGACCTATTTGCAAGATAGCAAGCTGGCTGTTAGTTTAGATTAGGTTATTGGTTTATTTTAATTGAATAATTTTATTTATTATTTGTATTAGGCATATAGAAATTAACTTTTTATAATATCAAGTGTTATTTACCATTTGCATACATTAGTTTGTTTACCTAAAATAATATATGTTTACAAGTAGAGCAGAGTGCTTTCTGAGACAACACTGCCCTTTAGAGTTGGAAGTGGCTGACAAAATGGTTCAGGACTTTATTTGGATGCATTAATTTGAATTTAAAGAAAGAAAAATGGAAAAGGTAGTCTGAAGACAGAGACTGAGAGAGGGCTGAGTATTTTCTCTCCCAACTTTAAGGTCTGGGTATGAGCCTTACTGGGCTTTCCTGGTTGTTCAGCTGATAAAGAATCTGCCTTCAGTGCATGAGATCCTGGTTCAGTTTCTGGGATGGGAAGATTCTCCTGGAGAAGGGATAGGCTACCCTACCCCATTCCAGTGTTCTTGGGCTTCCCTGGTGGCTTAGATGGTAAAGAGGCTGCTGCAGTGGCGGAGACCTGGGTTCAATCCCTGGGTCAGGAAGATCCCCTGGAAAAGGAAATGGCAACCTACTTCAGTATTCTTGCCTGGAAAATCCCATGGACGGAGGAGTCTGGCAGGCTAGAGTCCATGGGGTCACAAAGAGTCGAACACAACAGTGTGACTTCACTTTCTCTCTTTCATAAATCATATAATCAGTCAACTTTTTAAGTTTCTTATCAGTATTTTTTGTTTATAATATATACAAAGTAAAAAGTTAATTCACATATTTAACACTTATTAAATATCTTGTTGAAAGAGTTTAGGTATAATATTCTGTATCATAATGATTATGATTGAAACTGTTTGCAAACTGTTTTGGATCTAGATCCTTATGATATAGAAAATAAGACCATATTTGATGAGTATCTCTAGTTCTGGTATAAACCAAGATCCACTCTACTTAATGAGTTAAGATGTCCAGGGCTTATTCTCCCTGTAGCTATGACTCTTGGGCTTTTAAGTTCACCTAAATTAAAACAGAAACCAGGTGAGTAGAGGAAAGTTTGATGATGAGGAGGATAATAATGCTGACCATGATGGTGATGATTTAGACACATTTTCTATGGCACCCTATAGAAGTTAAGCAGAGTTTCATTTTATAAATTATCATGATTTTTTTTCAGTTTCCTCTCAATTGCTCCTCCTTCTGTTGTAGCCACTAGATTCACAAGAGTAGGGGTAAAGGGAACATCTTAGGAATGTATTGTTTCAGATTTCACCTCGTATCTTAACAGGTTTCAGATCCTTTCTTTTCCAGTGACCTCGTTCATTTTTTTTATTTTCCATATACAGCATGACTTGGTATCCTATGCCTTCAGTCCAGTTCAGTTCAGTTACTCAGTAGTGTCTGATTCTTTGCAACTCTGTGGACCACAGCACCCCATTCTTCCCTGACTATCACCAACTCCCAGAGCTTGCTCAAATTCATGTCCATCCAGTCAGTGATGCAATGCAACCATCTCATCCTCTGTCGTTCCCTTCTCCTCCAGGGAAAAGCATTCTTTATGCTATGCTGTGTTATGCTTAGTTGCTCAGTCATGTCGGACTCTTTTTGCCCCTATGGACTATATCCCACCAGGCTTCTCTGTCCATGGGATTTTCCAGGCAAGACTCCTGGAGTAGGTTGCCATTCTCTTCTCCAGGGATCTCCCTGACCCAAGGATTGAACACACATCTCCTGCATTAGCAGCAGATTCTTTATCACTGAGCCACCAGGGAAGCCCCAGTAGAACTCTTTACATGGCTATAAAAATGATTGACATTTGCAACTTTACAGCGAAATATTAGGGTTTTCTAGAACTTTCAAAAATTTTCAAGCTTCTGAAAATAGGGCAGAACATTTAGGTCAGATTATTTATTATCTCTTCTGGGCTTCCCTGGTGGCTCAGATGGTAAAGTATCCTTCTGCAATGAGGAACACCTCGGTTCAATCCCTGGGATGGGAAGATCCCCTGGGAGGAGGACATGGCAACCCACCCCAGTATTCTTGCCTGGAGAATCCCATGGGCAGAGGAGACTGGCAGGCTACATGGGGTCCCAAAGAGTTGGACATAATTGAGCGACTAAGCACATACACACTCATTTATGATCTCTTTAGTTGAAGATATTAAAAGGCTCAGACCAGTGGAACAACTCTGCTACTTGGGTAGGTGGCTATGAAGACATTATCACAGAGAAGAAACTGTGATCCATTTTCTCACTAATGAGGGCCTTTCTTTGTTCTTGTAACTTTCAGGATTTAATTTTCTTTTCATTCTTTTGGATAATGTACTCTAATAAAAAATGTTACTATTAAATTGGGGAAATAGGTGGAAAAAAGTATAATATTGAATTGAAAATAATATTAAAAATTCTTGAAGTTATGGAAATTTTCCCTATATAGTTTAGACAATTCAAAAGCTATTTAAGCTTCCATTCAATTTCCAAACCTTCTACACAGGGGGCGTTTTTATTTTTCTTCTTAATAGACTTAATAACTTATCTTCAAAGAAAGTTGGCTTTTAGGCACTTTATGTGGCTGCTTCAGAAGTATCCTTTAAAGTGTCGACTTTGATGTTTAATTATTACAAAGCAATCAAACATAATTAAATTGTGTTGATGTTTTCTTGAATTGTTTATCTGTTACTTTCATTGATGTTCATTTTAGGTCAATTATCATATTTCAATATTTAGTTTCATTACATGCTTTTTATGACTATGACTATTACTGTTATTGGAGGTATATTTTATCACCTACTTGGAAAAGGTTTAGGGTGCTCTTTAATGCTTTTGAATTTCTTAATTGTAATTAGTTAAATATATGAGGAATGCAAATTTTATTGCTACAAATTATCAGTCAATTCATTTTATCCTAGGTTAGGTAATATTTATCTGAAAAACCCAGAGCTTCACTCACTTCAGGCAAGGCTTGATGTCATATCTAGCAATATTGAGGATCAAATTTCTTTCTGTCACTCTATTTTGGATTCAAATTCATTGTAAGATTGTCTTCCTTTGTGACTTCAGGAAGACTATTGGCTACTCCCAGGGCTGTATGATTTCTTAAGCATGCCCATTAATATTATCTGTGATGGTTTAGGGTTCATTATGAATGTGCAATTCAGGCCACATGTCTAAGTCAGTCACCATGTATTTCAATATGAAATATATTGATTGCTTTGCCTAGGTTATGAGCTATATCTTTGGTTCTAATGATGGAATCAGCTTCCTGAGAACTTTGTTGCATGTGGTATTAATATTCTATTGCTATATTTTTAAAAATATATCAAAACTTAGTGTTTTGAAACAACCACATTTATATCATCACAGTTTCTGTGAGTCAGGAATATGGTCAAGTCTTCACTGGGTTCTCTGTTTTTCAGGTTCCTCACAAGCCCTAAAGTTCAGGTGTCAGTAGGGAGTGTAGTCATCTCAAAGCCCAACTGGGAAAATATATGCTTCCAAGTTCACTTGTATGGTTTGTTGGTAGAAGTCAGTTCCTTGTGCGTTACTGGGTTGAAGGACTCAGATCCTTGCTACTTATTGGCTGTAGGCATCTCTTGGTGGTAGTTTAAGGACTGTAGTCATCTCAGAGCCCAACTGGGAAAATATATGCTTCCAAGCTCACTTGTTTGGCTGTTGGCAGAAGTCATTTCCTTGTGCATCATTGGATTAAAGGACTCAGATCCTTGCTAGCTATGGGCTGTAGGCATCTCTTGGTGGTGGTTTAGTTGCTTGGTCTTGCAACCACATGGACTGTAGCCTGCCAGGCTCCTCTGTCCATGGAATTTTCCAGGCAAGGATACTGGAGTGGGTTGCCATTTCCTTCTCATAGCATCTCTTAGCTCCTTACTACATGGGCCTCTGCAACATGACAGCTTATTTCATCAAAGCTGCAAATCAAGAAGGCAATAAAGAATGCCTAAAAACATTGAAGTTATATCCACTCATAAACTCAGTTTATACATACCTGAGTTTAAAATATCAGGTTTGTGATTCTTTTTAAAGTAAAAATATTTATCTCTTTTTCTATCAGGAATGCTTAGGTTAAACAGAGATCAGTTGCAACAAGAAGAAAAATAATCATTAAATTAAGGAAGGCAAGAGGCTTGGAAAATGGATTTTATTTAATTCAGTAGTTTCTAAGTTTTAAACTGCTAATTGTAAGTACCTAGAGGCCTTTTAACTGATCCCAGGCAAATATCCTAAAAATTGGACATGTTCTTTAAATCACTTTTAGGGGACCCAAATTAATAGCAAAATAAGAGGTTGATCTATGAAGGATAGTAATCCTGACATCAGTCAGTCATCTGTGATCTGGAGGCATTTCTGGCAATAGAGATAAGAAAATGTTTCTTCCTGAGCATTTACTTATTAATAGTAGTTGAAGTTTGAAGTCTGCACCTCTATTAGAGAAGTAAGGTAGAATATTTGAATTCTATAAACCTTCCAGCCTATATCAAAGGAAATATTTTAATGATTTCATAAATGAAACCGCACACCAATATTAGGTCTGATTTCCACTGTGACTGGAAAAACCATATACATTTTCTCATTTATAAAAGAAAGATACTAAAGTATGAGCCATCCTCACCCTGACTTATCAAACTCTTCTGAATCAAATATGAGTGTTTTGTTTGAGTTATTATCCCAGCCCTTTCAATGCAGCACTGAGATTTACAAGGGTCTTTTGTTTCTGGTTTAAGTGCTCCGTGAATTTGATACATTTATATTAAATTTTTATGTAGATGAAAATTTCAGCATCTTAATCGCTGGTTATTTTTAGTAATATTTACTAAACTTTAATTGTGTGTTTTTCAAATTCATGCATTGGTTTATAGTCTAGTGATGTAGGAAAAAAATATCTACAAAAGAAAGGCAATTCAAAACAGTGGGTCTTAGGTTTATAAAAATATTAGAAATAAGGAACTAGAGGAGGGAAATTTTTCATGGCTAGGGCCAGGGCCAATGAAGAAAGTTTTCAAAATGGAAGTCACATTTGATACATGACTTGAAGGAAAGGTGGACTTTAAAATGTGGAGATGATGGGTCAAAACTTTTACTTACTTCAGAGGGAAAAACAAGAGCAAAATATAGATAGCAGCAATGAACAAGCAGTGAGCACAACCAACTGTCTCAGTTTGCCTTGACTTGCACAGGCGGTACATACAATAAAGCCCTAGTGGGCTTGGAGGCAGACTCTGGATAAGCTTCAAGGCCAGATGATGGAGTTTCCATGATTTTTTGTTAGAGGAGGAGAGTTATTAGGGGTTCTGAGTGACATGGTTGAAAGGCGAGAGGCAGAGTTAAGAGACTGGTGTCATAGTGCATAAGTGGGCTACTGTATTAAGTATGGTTTTCCATACAAGGTGCTGTTCAGTTAAAAAAAAAAAAAAAGAATGACTAGCCCTGAAAATAACTTCCAGCCTTAAGCAGTTGACATCACTTGAAATTATTTTATCATTAAATGTGTCTAATAGATCAATTCCAGCTTTCAAACTATAGTTTTTCCTTTTGGGATTGATTTTGAAACAAAAGGTAATTTTTCAGTTGTTTTGTATGTCTTCCTTGTTCCTGCTACAGGATTTTTTTCTTGTTGCTGTTCAAATAAGAGCTCTATTCTTGTAGCAAAGAAGATTTTCCTTTCTTTGTTTCCATGAGGCAGTGAATTTATAATCCTGTATTTCTGACATCGGGTCTGTTTCCATGGGAATGGATGTAATAGAGCATATTTGGCACTATGGACTTGATCCAGCTAAAAATATTTGTAACAGTCTGGAATGTGAGGCTGTATAAAGCTATGGGTGTTGGCTCTGCCTTAGTGTTGATGTCTTCATTGAAAATGTCAGCTTTCTGTGAAGTCAGAAAGCAATTAAAATGGCACAGCAGGAGACAACCCTTCAGAGCTGATTTCTCTGCCACCTCAGTTAGGTTGTTCGGTTTGTTCCTAAGAATGCTTAGAAAGGTTCGTGTGTTACTAACTATAATCAAGTGAAAAGATCCTTCAAGATCCTTGTTTCAGAAGTGTGATTTTTAACTGCAGTAGAAAAAGATGTAAAGAATACTAGCATAGAGAAGATGTAGCATTTGCCTTCTGCTAAGAACCTATTGCCTTTAAATTCTTGTTCAAGCACACTTGGGCTTCCCTGCTGGCTCAGACTAGAAGGAATCTGCCTGCAAGGCAGGAAACTGGGGTTTGACCCCTCGGTCAGGAAGATCCCCTGGAGAAGGGAATGGCTACCCATTCCAGTATTCCTGAAGAATTTCATGGATGGAGGAGCCTGGTGGGCTATGGTCTGCTGCTGTTGCTGCTGCTAAGTCGCTTCAGTCGTGTCCGACTCTGTGCGACCCCATAAACAGCAGCCCACCAGGCTACCCCATCCCTGGGATTCTCCAGGCAAGAACACTGGAGAGGGTTGCCATTTCCTTCTCCAATGCATGAAAGTGAAAAGAGAAACTGAAATCGCTCAGTCGTGTCCGACTCTTCGTGACCCCATGGACTGCAGCCTACCAGGCTCCTCTGTCCATGGGATTTTCCAGGCAAGAGTACTGGAGTGGATTGCCATTTCCTTCTCCAATGCATGAAAGTGAAAAGTGAAAGTGAAGTTGTGTCTGACTCTTAGTGACCCCATGGACTACAGCCTACCAGGCTCCTCCGTCCATGGGATTTTCCAGGCAAGAGTACTGGAGTGGGGTGCCATTGCCTTCTCCGGGGCTATGGTCTATGGGGTCACAAAGAATCAGACAAGACTGAGGAACCAATACTTTCACTTTTTCAAGCACACACAAAAGTTACAGAGAGAGAGAGCTGTGCCCTGTTGACCAAGAATAGCATTCTCTAATATGAAATGCTAGTTGAGGGGACAAACTAACCCCTGAAACCATTTTTCTGTGATATGGAAAATTTATAGGATATACCAATCTGTGAACAGAGTAGTATTTCAGTATCTTCATATTTAGTTCAAATATTATCCTTGAGAAAAGTTTGATGATTCTTTTTTTAATTAAAAATTTCTCAGATTTATTGAGATATAGTTAACACATAACAATGTATAGATTTAAAGTGTGCCATGATAATTTGATACACTTATTTTTGAGAAATGGTAACCATAATAGACTTTATTTTTTGGGGCTCCAAAATCACTGCAGATGGTGACTGCAGCCATTAAATTAAAAGATGCTTACTCCTTGGAAGGAAAGTTATGACCAACCTAGATAGCATATTCAAAAGCAGAGACATTGCTTTGCCAACAAAGGTCTGTCTAGTCAAGGCTATGGCTTTTCCAGTGATCATGTATGGATGTGACAGTTGGACTGTGAAGAAAGCTGAATGCTGAAGAATTGATGCTTTTGAACTGTGATGTTGGAGAAGACTCTTGAGAGTCCCTTGGACTGCAAGGAGATGCAACCAGTCCATTCTGAAGGAGATCAGCCCTGGGATTTCTTTGGAAGGAATGATCTAAAACTGAAACTCCAGTACTTTGGCCACCTCATGCGAAGAGTTGACTCATTGGAAAAGACTGTGATGCTGGGAGGGATTGGGGGCAGGAGGAAAAGGGGCCGACAGAGAATGAGATGGCTGGATTGCATCACTGACTCGATGGACGTGAGTATGAGTGAACTCCGGGAGTTGGTGATGGATAGGGAGGCCCGGCGTGCTGCAGTTCATAGGGTTGCAAAGAGTCGGACACGACTGAGTGACTGAACTGAACTGAATTGAACTGAACCATAATAGAGCTAGTTAATACCTTCATCACCTCATGTAATTGCCATTTTTTTTTTTTGGTAAGAATGTTAAAGATCTATTTTCTTGGTAATTTTCAAGTATATAATACAGCATTGTTAACTATAGTCACTATGCTATACATAGATTCCCTAGGACTTATATTTATTCCCCAGGAGAAGGGAAAGGCTACCAACTCTAGTATTCTTGCCTGAAGAATTTCATAGACAGAAGAGCCTAATGGGCTACAGTCCATGGACTTGCAAAGAGTTGGACACAACTGAGCAACTTCTTCATATTCTTCTTATAACTGGAAGTTTGCATATATTGACTGACAGTTTATCTCCCCTACCCCCCAGCCCCTGGCACCTACCTTTCTACTGTCTGTTTCTGTGAGTTTGATTTTTGTTTTATTTTTCTAAATCTCACATATCAGTGATATCATACACTGTTGCTTTTCCTCTGTCTTATTTCACTGTGTAATGCCCTCAAAATCTATCCATGTTATTACAAATGTCAGTATTTCCTTCATTTTCATGACTGAATAACACTCCATTATGTCTGTCTACTTATCGCCCTTTGATCTTCTTTATCTATTCATCTGAACCTATTAGGTGATTATTATCAAAAAGAGACAAAAATATCAGAGAATATATGGATAAAAGTAAATCCTTGTGTACTCTTGATGGGAATGTAAATTGGTATAGTCATTAAGGAAAACTGTAGATGTTCCTAAAAAAAAAAAAAAAAAAACAAAAAGTACAGTTATCCTATGATTCAGCAATCTACTTTTGGATATTTAGCCAAAATAATTGAAATCAGGAACCTGAAGAGATATCTGCACTTCTATGTTCACTGCAGCATTGTTTGCAATAGCCAGGACACGAATACAACTTAAGTAACCCTCTTCAGATGAATAGATAAAGATGATGGAAGATAGATAAGTGGATAGACATAATGAAGTATTATGCAGTCATGAAAATGAAGGAAATACTGCCATTTGCAATAACATGGAGAATACACAGAAGAACTATATAAAAAAATTCTTAAAGACCCAGATAACCACGATGGTGTGATCACTCACCTAGATTCAGACATCCTGGAATGTGAAGTCAAGTGGGCCTTAAAAAGCATCACTATGAACAAAGCTAGTGGAGGTGATGGAATTCCAGCTGAAACTATTTCAAATCCTGAAAGATGATGCTGTGGGAAAGTGCTGCACTCATTATGCCAGCAAATTTGGAAAACTCAGCGGTGGCCACAGGACTGTTTTCATTCCAATCCCAAAGAAATGCAATGCCAAAGAATGTTCAAGCTACCACACAATTGCACTTATTTCACATACTAGCAAAGTAATGGTCAAAATTCTCCAAGCTACGCTTCAACAGTAGATGAACCAAAACCTTACAGATGTTCAAGCTGGAGTTAGAAAAGGCAGAGGAACCAGAGATCAAATTGCCAATATCTGTTGGATAGTTGAAAAAGCAAGAGAATTCCAAAAAATCATCTACTTCTGTTTCAGTGACTATGCTAAAGCCTTTGACTGTGTGGATCACAACAAAGTGTGGAAAATTCTGAAAAAGATGGGAATACCAGACCTCCTGACCTGCCTCTTGAGAAATCTGTATGCAGGTCAGGAAGCAACAGTTAGAACTGGACATGGAATCAAGATTGCCAGGGGAAATATAAATTAAGCTCAGATATGCAGATGACACCACATTTATGGCAGAAACTGAAGAGGAACTAAAGAGACTCTTGATGAAAGTGAAAGAGGAGAGTGAACAACCTGGCTTAAAACTCAACATTCAAAAAATGAAGATCATGGCATCTGCTCTCATCACTTCATAGATGGGGAAGCAATGGATACCATGACAGACTTTGTTTGCTTGGCTCCAAAATCACTGCGGATCATGACTGCAGCCATGAAATTAAAAGACGCTTGCTCCTTGGAAGAAAAGCTATGACCAACCTAGACAGCATATTAAAAAGCAGAGACATTATTTTGCTGACAGAAGTCCATCTAGTCAAAGCTACGGCTTTTCCAAAAGTCATGAATGGATGTGAGAGTTGGACTATAAAGAAAGCTGAGCACTGAAGAATCGATGCTTTTGAACTGTGGTGTTGGAGAAGACTCTTGAGAGTCCCTTGGACTGCAAGGAGTTACAACCAGTCCATCCTAAAGGAAATCAATCCTGAATATTCATTGGAAGGACTGATGCTGAATCTCCAATACTTTGGTCATCTGATGCAAAGAGCTGACTCATTGTAAAAGACCTTTGTGCTGGAAAGATTGAAGGCAGGAGGAGAAGGGGATGACAGAGGATGAGATGGTTGAATGGCATCATCGAGTTAATGGACATGAGTTTGAGCAAGCTCCAGGAGTTGGTGATGCGAGGAAGCCTGGCATGTCCATGGGGTGGCAGAGTCAGACACAACTGAGCGACTGAACTGAATATCTCATTTTTATTTTTATTTGCATTTCCCTTATAATTACTAATGTTGAGCATCTTTCCACATACCTGTTGGCTATTTGTATGTATGTTTTCTTTGGGAAAATATCTATATAGTTATTAGGTCCATTTTTAAATCAGATTGTGTCTGTGTTTTCTTTATATGTTTTGGTCATTTATCCCTGATCATTTATGTGAACTTCTAGTATTTTCTCTCATTCTGTAGGTCACCATTTTGTTGTTTGTTTCTTTTGCTGTGCAAAAACTTTTTAATCTGATGTAGTCCGGTTTTTTTTTTTTTGCTTTTTGCTTCTGTTATTTGTGCATTTGATGTCGTATCAAAAAAATTACAGCCAAAATCTATATCAATAAATTTTCCCGTATGTTTTCTCCTAGGAGTTTTATAGATCTGGGCTTTACATTTAAGTCTTTTATACATTTTTAGTGAATTTTTCTGTATGTTATAAGGCAGAGGTCCAATTCATTCTTCTGCATGTGATTGTCCAATTTTTTCAACAGAATTTAAAGAAATTTTTAATGGAGTATAGTTGATTTATAATGTTTTGTTAATTTCTGCTGAACTGTAAAGTGAATCAGTTGCATAATTCATATGCTCACTCTTTTTCAGATTCTCTTTCCATACAGGTACTCACAGAGTATTGAGTACAATTGTCTGGCTATATACTAGGTATAGGTTTTTATTAGTTATCTATTTTGTTTGTATTTTTTAAAAAATTATTTTTATAGTAGGTCTCTGTTGGTTTTCTATTTTAAATACAGCAAGTGTGTACATGTCAATCCCAAATTCCTAATCTATCCTTCCCCCATAGCACTCTCCCCCTGGTAACTATAAGTTCATTCACTAAGTCTGTGTATTTGTTTTATAAATAAGTTCTTTTTTTTCATTTTTTAAGATATCATATGATATCTTAAAAATATAATATGATATCTTAAAAAAATATCATATGATATTGATCTTTCTCTGTCTGACTTACTTGACTCAGTATGATAGTCTCCAGTCCATCTGTGTTGCTACAAATGGTATTATTTCTTTTTAATGGCCAAGTGATACTCCATTATATATACACACACACGCACACACACACACACACACACACACACACACACACACATTGCCTTTATCCATTCACTTGTTGATGGATAATTAGGACACTGAATGTCTTTTGATTGGGTATTTTTTTTTTTTTTTTGTGCTATATTCTTGGCTCCCTTGTCAAGTTGACCATATATGGGAGGATTTATTTCTGGGTTGCTGGTTCTATTCCATTGATTTCTGTTTTTATTTTTATTCCAGTATCATACTGTTTTGATTATTACAGCTTCATAGTATAGTTTGAAATTAGGAATTGTGATGCTCATTCAGTTCAGTTCAGTTGCTCAGTCATGTCCAACTCTTTGCGACCCTGTGAACTGCAGCACACCAGGCTTCCCTGTCCATCACCAACTCCCGGAGTCCACCCAAACCCATGCCCATTAAATCGGTGATGCCATCCAACCATCTCATCCTCTGCTGTCCCCTTCTCCTTCTGCCCTCAATCTTTCCCAGCATCAGGGTCTTTTCAAATGAGTCAGCTCTTCGGATCAGGTGGCCAAAGTATTGGAGTTTCAGCTTTAACATCAGTCCTTCCAGTGAACATCCAGGACTGATTGCCTTTACTTTCCTTAAATCAGGTATTTTGAATTCTTTCTTGAGTAAAGTGTCTATCTCCATGACTTTGTGGTAAGTTATTAGAGGACTACTGTGATCTTTTGGTGGTGTGTTCATTCTTTGATTTTTCATTTTTCTTGAGGGTTTGTGTTGCTGTCTTCACATTTGAAGTAGCAATCATCTCTCCTAGTCTCTATCAACTTACTTTGAAAAAGAAATACCTTCTATCAGCCACTAGAAATTCTGAGGCTTTCTCAGAACTTCTGTGGATATGCCTGCTTGGTGTTTCTTGCTCAGTCTTGTGACAAAATTCTTAAGATTATATGACTTTTCTTGATTCTGCAAAGCATCAGCCCTGGGTGCTGACAGTCTTCCTTTTAGTTTTCCAATGTCAGAAGTAAAGCTCAAATTTGCTGGTTTTCCCTGATCCAGAGATTCTGGCAGAATTTCTGCAAATGCTGACTAGCTGTCTGTCAAAGCTTTCTGTCATTGCTGTTGGGAGTACGTACAAGAGCTGGCTACAGGATGGGGATATATGTGAGTAAATCGTGTACAGCACTAGGGATGACAGTTGGCTGGTTTGGGGTCTAAGTACAAGGCATCCACAGTGGCTCATGAGCAGGCTTATTCATACAGTCAGAGTGTAATTGGTAAGATCCATGTCCCTTTTACACCTTCTGAAGATTCTATCTGCTGTCTCAGTCTCTTCTCACTCCCCAGTTGTATAAGTCATGGATGAGGTGAGAGAGAAATGGGCTTCTTTGGCTGCATTCTGTACAGCTGGGGAAGCCAGGGGCTCACTCACACACTTTTACTTTTCCCTGTAGGAGAATCATAGACTGAGATGATCTCACTTGGCACTGAGCAGTACCATGTTGGGGGAGAGGATAATTCAGATAAAATCAAACTCTTCCTGTTTCTGTCTTTAATGTGTCAAAATTTGTATTTTTTTTTTTTTTTTTTACCCTCCATTGGTCTTCTGGAACTTCTCCACTGGAAAGTTTTACTTCCACAAAAGCTCTTTTGTCTGTGAGTGATTGTCTAAGATAGTGTTCTCCAAAGTCTCCTGGACTGTGGTTGAGAGGCGCTGGAGCCAGTTCACAGGACACTGCAGGATCCATGGCTAGTACTGAGATCTGTATCCTCTTACCCAGTACATGGATGGGCAAGGCTTTTTATGGGTCCTGTGGCATCTTGTGTTCAATCCCATAGCTCCTATAAAGGTACTGTGGGCGGATGCCAAATTATTGTTGAGGAAGGGGTACAAATGAAAGATGTTTTATTTGGCTTTGTTGCTAACATCACTCCAAGGAGTTCTTTGATTTTGGATTTTTAAAAAGGAATATGGAAAGATTATTTAAGGATAGTTGAAACTTTAATATGGACAATTACTTACCTTGCTGCCAGTTGATCATAAACACCTGTGAATCACTACTTCCCAGTTTCCTTTGTTCTCTTATAGCTATATCTTGAGTTGTCTGTGCAAAATATCCTTTCCATATAGTCAGTCATGTAATTTGAATAAGTTTGTGTCCATCCTCAAACATTTCTAGGGGCTCTCAATGATTATTCCAAACATATACCCTAGTGCTTGCTTCAAGGATACATAATAATGGTAGATTGTATTATTTTGAAAAATATTTATACCTTCATGTTCCTATTCATATCAATGATCTATGTGGCCAATGTAACATGTTTTGGCCAATGCCAATGGTATATGAAGAGTGATGATCTGTGCCATATCCAAGAGATTACTTTAAATGTCCTGTGTGTCAGAAAATGGGTGTATCAGTCAGGAATTACAGGGGAACAATTATGATGAGTTTTATAGGATGAAGAATTTATTTTGAGAATTAGAACTTACATGTCAAAACAGGTGAAGAAGATATAGACAGAGAATTTGAATATCAGAGAAATCATTAATGAATCTCAGAAGTTAAGCAAAGAAAGAAAAGTTTGTGGGGAGGTATTTTGCTATGTGCACTGACAGCCAAACATTTACTGGTAAGTTATTCAGTTGCTAAGTCGTGTACGACTCTTTGAGACCCCATGGACTGTAACATGCAAAGCTTCCCTGTCCTTCACTATCCCTGAGTTGACTCAAACTCATGTCCATTGAGTCAGTGATGCCATCCAACCAACTCATCCTCTGTTTTCCCTTTCTCCTCCCGCTGTCAATCTTTCCCAGGATTAGCATCTTTTCCAATGAGCCTAATCTTCGTATCAGGTGGCCAAAGTATTGCAGCCTTAGCATCAGTCCTTCCAATGAATATTCAGGGTTGATTTCCTTTAGGATTGACTGGTTTGATCTCCTTGCTGTTGAAGGGACTCTCAAGAGTCTTGTTCAGCACCACAATTCGAAAGCATCAATTATTCATCACTCAGCCTTCTTTATGGTCCAACTTTCATATCCATATGTGACTATTAGAAAAACCAAAGCTTTGACTAGATGGGCCTTTGTTGGCTAAGTGATGTCTTTGCTTTTTAATAGGTTTGTCATAGCTGTCTCGGTTTGTCATAGCTTTTCTTCCAAGGAGCAAGCGTCTTTTAATTTCATGGCTACAGTCACTGTCCTCAGTGATTTAGGAGACCAAGAAAATAAAATCTGTTACTGTTACTACTTTTTACCCATCTATGTGCCATGAATTGATGGACTGGATGCTATGGTCTTAGGTTTTTGAATGTTGAGTTCTAAGCCAGCTTTTTTACTCTCCTTTTTCACCCTCATCTAGAGGCTCTTTAGTTTCTCTTTGCTTTCTGCCATTAGAGTGGTATCATCTGCATATCTGAGGTTGTTGGTATTTCTCTCGGCAGTCTTAATTCAAGCTTGTGCATCATCCAGCCTGGCATTTCACATGATATACTCTGCATATAGGTTAAATAAGTAGGATGACAATATACAGCCTTGAAGTACTCCTTTCCCAATTTTCAACTAGTCCTTGTTCCATGCCTGATTCTAACTGTTGCTTCTTGACCTGCATACACATTTCTTAGGAGACAGGTAAGGTGGTCTAGTATTCCTGACACCATTATTGGTCAATAAGATAGCATTCAAAAAGGATACTTAAATGCAGAGCAAAAAAGAACAAGACTAAATTACAGTGCACCCAGTCTATGTGTAACTAGTTTTACCTGTATTGAGTCCATAAACTTTTGACTTTCTCATCTGTTCATCATGATACCTTACTCTGATGTTCTTCAGGCAATAATGGTCACTGGTTCACTTCTGCCTTGCGTATATAAAGCAAAATCGTCTTATGATCAACTCTAACATGAAATTTTAGAGGGAAATAGATTCTGGAAAACAGTTTTAAGCTTAACAGATGGATAGTACAGGATACTGAAATGGGTATTTGCCAAATTGAAACTACTCTTTCAACCTGGATCAGGATAAAGAATACATGTAACTGAACCACAGCTGGAATAGAGTTTCAGCTAACCAGCAGCTCTTATATAACATGAACAAAAAAATATTTGTAGTCAGTCACTGAGAGGTTGGAGTTGTTTGTAATTGTAGCATACTTGACTCACAGGGAAATTGATACTAGAAGTGATGTACTGCCCAAACCCAGAGCCAAAAATATATATCATTTCTTTTATTGTTGGCTAGGGAGGAAACAGGAATCTGGAGAAAGAGTGACCTGTATTTTCAATAAAATGAACAATGGATAACTTGGAGGACAAATAATGATATAATAAAATTGTCTAGCCACTCCAGGAATGCAAAGGAAAAAAGAGACATAAATATTGGAATGGAATAATTAAAACTTTCTATATAACAGAACATTATCTCTGTAGAACATCACATTTCTAAAATACAGATGGAATTAAATCAAATTAATGAATTCACATGATAGAAGATCAATATAAAAATGATAGTATTTTTAAATTCTGCAACTAAGAAACAAAAAAACAAAATAAAAATAGAGAGGCATTTCCAATAAAATAAAAAGTGTAAAATATATGCAAGCAAACAAAAGATGTTCAAGACCTGTGAACTGAAAACTAAACATTACCTAGAGAAATGAAAGAAAATGCAAACAAGTGAAGAGATATACCAAATTCATAGATTGGAAACCTCAACGTTATCAAGATGTCCAGTCTCTCTCAATTCATCTGAAGAGTCAAGGCAATAACAATAAAAATTCTAGCAGATCCTTTTTGTCCTTTTTGTTTAAATTTGAACAATAATTTAAAATTTACATGAAAATGCTAAGGACCTAGAATAGCTAAAGCAATTTTTACAAAGGGAAAAAATGAGTAATTTTTTGCTTGACTTATAAATTGATGGAATAGAAGAGAGATTCCAGAAATAGAACTACACATAGTATATTAGTTGATTTTCAACAAAGTTACCAAGGGAAGTCTTTGTGAGAAATGATAATTTTCAACAAGTGATACTGAGACAACTGAATATCTGCATTGCAAGAAAAACTAAAACCTGACTTAGTGCTTTACATATAATACATTCACTATGGGCTATAGACATAAATGTAAAACCAAAATAAATATATTTGTATAAAATAGTAGAAATTCTTTATAACCTTGGAGTAGGCAGATTCCTTTGTTCACATAAAGCAGTAAACATTAACAAATGATAAATTGGACTTTGGCAAAATCAAGTGTATTTTTTCTTTGAATAGTCATTGGACTGATGCTAAAGCTGAAGCTTCAATGCTTTGGCCACCTGATGCAAAGAGATGACTCATTGGAAGAGACCCTGATGCTGGGAAAGATTGAGGGCAGGAGGAGAAGGGAATGTCAGAAGATGAGATGGTTGGATGGCATCATCAATTCAATGGACATGAGTTTGAGCAAATTCTGGGAGATAGTGAAGTACAGGGAAGCCTGGCATGCTGCAGTCCATGGGGTCTCAGAGTCATACATGACTAAATGATTGAACAACAACAACAACACTTAAAAAAAAGCCATTCTGTTTATATTACAGCACTCTTTGTATTATTTGTAATATATACGTTATATTAGATCAATTATTTTTAATAGCCAAGAATTTAACAAATTTTAATCCACAAAGGATTTGATAAACAAATTATTATATTCATACAATGGAATACTACTCAGCAATAAGAAGGGATGATTAATTGAGAAAAACGTAGAGATATGTAACAACATGGATGAATCTTTTAAAAAAGCCTAGGGGCAGAAGCCAGACACAAAGAGTTAATGTTGTATGATAAGGTTTGGCAAACTTTTTCTGTAGAGTTTGTAAATCCTCTAGGTTTTCTGAGCCATATAGTCTCTGTCACAACTCTTCTGCTCTGCCATGATAGCATGAAATCAGTAATAAACAAGGTGAAAATGGGGCTATGTTCTAAGACTTTACTTTCAAAACTAGGTGTCAAGGTTGGTTTGGCCCATGAGCTATAGTTTGCCAACCCTTGCTGTATGAGTTTATTTATATGAAGTTCAGAAACAGGCAAAACTAACCTATAGAGATAGAGTTCAAAATAGTGGTAATCTAAGGTGGTATTGGAGAAGGCAATGGCACCCCACTCTAGTACTCTCGCCTGGAAAATCCCATGGATGGAGGAGCCTGTTGGGCTGCAGTCCATGTGGTCGCGAAGAGTCGGACACAACTGAGCGACTTCACTTTCACTTTTCACTTTCATGCATTGGAGAAGGAAATGGCAACCCACTCCAGTATTCTTGCCTGGAGAATCCCAGGGACGGGGGAGCCTGGTGGGCTGCCATCTATGGGGTCGCACAGAGTCAGATACAACGGAAGCGACTTAGCAGCAGCAGCAGCAAGGTGGTATTAGGGTGGAAAATTCATTGCTAAGGAGCAGGAGAGAATTTTCTAGTGCAAAGTGAATGCTGTATATTTTGATTGGCATGGTAGTTACACAGAGTATACATTTGTTAAGGCTCATTAACTTATGTAGAAAGAACATGTGCAGAGGTATGGAGGAGACAAGAAACAACATGGAGAATGCAATTTTAATTTTTCTAGGTTTAATTTCAGACTTCTAGATTACTTAGGTCTGTAACTGGATGTTAAATTAGGACTCAACATTAGTTTCTAGAAGTTCCATGACTTTTTCTGCCAAATATCTCTTCATTCCCAAGCAAGGACGGAATCTCATCAGGACTTGCAAAGGAGGATGGAGAGATGGTCCAATATATGCTTTGTAATCCTCATCTCCTTACCTAGTTCAAGTATATTAAAGAGTTGGCATAGACCCGTCCAAGTTTGGTGTGTGTGTGTGTGTCTCAAGGGAGTGGTTCTATGGAAAGAATGCTAGTATGCTGTTGACCCCTTCTTCTGCCTTGAAGTGGTGGTTTCCTCCTTACATGAGCCTAGAGGTGAGCCTTCAAGGAGACAAATTGAAGAACTTCACCTATGTCTCCAGTTGGCTGAATGAAGATAATTTTATATCCACACCTGAGGAAGCCAAGAGGCGAGAGATGGTAGCCAGAGAGCAACCTGTATAATAGAATGAGACATGGTAGCTTTTGAAATACTTTGTGTGCCCAGAGCTATTTCAGGCCAAGGATGATCCATTTTCCAGGAAAAAATGTAAGCTTTTGTTCAAGAGGAATAAGGTAACTCCCAAATAAAATCTTTTTTATAGAGTTTCTTGAACAAAGAGCATTCACCCACAGCATGAGGAGCCTTGGCTAAGGACACTGCTAGTGAGTCCCCAGCAATGGAAGGACTCGAACTGTAAATAATCTCCTGTAAAAAGAATGTTTATTATTTTTGTTTTTGTTTGAACTGGCCAGCCTAAGGGAAACTAACACCAAATTATATCTGTGTCAGTCAAGGGAGGTTTTCTTGTCCTTTGCATCTTTTTCTTCCCCTGTTTCAATCCTCAGGACCTAGAAACGGCCCATGGTGTGGGAAAGCAGAAATGAGAGCTTCAGATGGAAAAAAAAAAAAAGAAGAAACTAACCCCATCACCTTCTCTACTGTGGCAGCCAGCCTGGAAGCAGGGCCACTTTGAAAATTCAAGACCTTATACTATAGACTTTTTAAAAAAAATTTAGTAAGTATGCGGATTTGTGAACCTCCTGCATAAAGCTTGCCTAATTCCAAGTATCTGTGGCCCATAGGTTGGGAATTGCCTCTTTGAAGAATCTGTGTGTTAGTTTAATCCAAAGGGTTGACTTTCTAGTCATTTCTTAAGTAAAGCAAAATGCTTTAAACCCTCTTGGCTCTTCAGCTTTATCTCCTACTCTGCTTCGTTGTTTCTCAGACATGTAAGATTCATTTAAGCCCTCCTATCTCTGGAGAAGTGAATGGCAATCCACTCCAGTATTCTTGCCTAGAGAATTCCACGGACAGAGAAGTCTGGTGGGTTATAGTCTGTGGGGTCGCAAAGAGTCGGACACGACTGAGCGACTAACACACACACACAAGCTCTCCTAAAGCTCTTCTCTCTCTTGCTATTCTCTTAAATGCTTTTTCAGAACCCATTAAGCAGTTCTTTGCTATTTCCTGGATTCATTTTGTACTTACTTTTTTGCCCTTCTGTTGTTCCTTTAGAGGCTCTGTGGAAGTACTCTCTACCTTTTGAACTACCCATCTTTCACGGCCTATCTCAAGTGTTGCTTCCTTCATAAATGATATTTTTCAATCAGAATTTTGTCTCTCTGTGAAACCTTATTACCATGTTATGGCTTATAGTATTTAACATGTTCTCTGTTGTAGTATAACTATTTTTTAAATTTTATTTTTAATTAGTAAACTAACATATGCATGGTTTCTTTAAAATTCCAATGACATATTATAATAGTGAAAACTATAAATCTACCTTCACTTGAGTAGCCACCCTCTTCCCTATTTCCACTCCATCATGTAATATTACTGAAACTTTGATGTTTATCTTCGGGTTTCATATTTGTGAAATAGTACCACATAGTTACGTGGTTGATAAGAGGACTAACCAAGATAGTTTATAAAAATACATAACACAGTACCGGGCATATAGTGATTATTCAGTATTGGTTATATTTATTATTGTGATTACATTACTGTTAACATCCTTTCAGATTTTTTCCATCGCATTTAAAAATTTTTAATAGCCTGCATATCATTACATATATGCACATAATATTTCTTTTTGAAAATGTAATACAAACAATCTATATATTGTTAGCACATTCTCATCCCATGTCAAACATGGGATTTTATGATTCTGATGCTTTGCTGTGAAAATGTTGTCTTGAATATACTCTTATATTCTGCTTTCTGTTTAAATATTTATGAAGGATGGATTCTTAGTAAAAATTTGCTTTATCAAAACTTGTAAATATTTTAGAGTTTGATAGGTACTACTGTGGAACATTACCTTATTTCACCATACCTCTATTAGGATCAGGTATTGGGGATTTTTTTTTTTTGAACAATTAGATGGAAAAATGATATTCCATTATTATTTTAAGGTACAATTCTCTGATCACTGACAAGTCAAGGGATCTATTTATTTCTTTTTCTGCTAATTGCTCTCTGTTTAATTTCCTCAATTTTAAATAGGGTTGTTGTCTTTTTCCTGTTATCTGGTGTATTGTCCCACATTATCTAGTACAGCTATGCACAAACATCATCTTACTAAGTTCTATAAGAGAATCTCCTTGGATTTTAATTGTAATTAGGTGGATTTGTAAAATACATAAAATTTAATGGGGAGAATTTGATAATACTTAGTCTTGCCATCCAGATTCAGAGATTATCTACCACTCATTTATTACTTAACATAATGCCATTGAATATTGCCTGGTATCCTTGCTTACTTGAATGTTTGAAGTGATATATGTCCTGGCTCCTACATATATACATGTGTGTGTTTCTAATTTGGAAAACTCAGTTATTTGACCTCTCTTCTTTTGTTGCAAAGGAAGGAGGATAAAAAGATATTAAATTTTAAATGTTGGAAACAATGCTTTTTTTAAGGCTTCTAACTTTCCCTCTAGAATTAGAATGGGGGAAATAATAAATTTGGTAAGTATGAGTCTGAGAGAACTATACTGATGTAACAGTTTTAAATTTGACATGATTTTAAATGAAAATATGGCTGTTCCTTAGACATCTACATCACTTGTATAATAGCAAGGTTCAGCTACTCAATATGGCTGTGTACTACAGAAATATGGAGTTCTAAAATCTCATTTTTCCTTGCTACTATTTATATGCATAACAAACATAATATAATTGAATGACTATAATAATGTTCTCTATATGTAAACCATTTTAATAACCCTGTCCTATCAGGAAAGCACAAATATCATTTTAGTGCCATCTACACATTTTGGTTAGATAGCAACACAGACTCAATGGATATAAATTTGAGCAAACTCCAGAAGATAGTGGAAGACAGAGGATTCTGATGTGTTGCAGTCTGCGGGGTTGCAGAGAGTTGGACATGACTAGCAACTAAACCGGAGAAGGCAATGGCACCCCACTCCAGTACTCTTGCCTGGAAAATCTCATGGACAGAGGGGCCTGGTGGGCTGCAGTCCATGGGATCACTAGGAGTCGGACACGACTGAGCACTTCACTTTATTTTTTCACTTTCATGCATTGGAGAAGGAAATGGCAACCCACTCCAGTGTTCTTGCCTGGAGAAAAAAAAGGGACGGGGGAGCCTGGTGGGCTGCTGTCTATGGGGTTGCACAGAGTTGGACATGACTGAAGTGACTTAGCAGCAGCAGCAGCGACTAAACAACAAAAACACATTTTGAAGTCTTCTTAAGTTTTGATGGCTATATGGGAAAACAATTGTAATGTTAATAAATGTTTTCCATCTTTTTTTGTAGAAGGTAAAAGATCTAATCCAAAGATATAGCAAAGCTTTGAATTGACAACAGAGGAATTTACTTGCCAATAAAAGGATGATTTTTCATGAAGGGATTTCTGAGCATCTCTGCTCCCAACAAGAGCTTGAAAACACACTATTTAAGGACAAGTTTTCTTTGACTAATTGTATGGGGATCTCCATAAACCAAACAATTAGCTCAGAGCAGAAGGATAAATCTTTTTATATAAACTTTCACAATTTGGGTGTATTTGGTAACTGAGCCTTCTTTTTCAGATCACCAAATTTAATGAAACTTAGATAGTTATAGGATGGGAAATTTCATAAATAAATACAAGCTGCATCGTACTAACCTAGAGTCTGGAATGACTTAAAATATTTCCTTTGATATGATTCCCAAATTCTATATAAAAGTAAAGTAATAATGCAGAAATAAAACATAATGTGGCATGTCTAGAACTTTTATAACTAGCCTGACTTTGAAACTGAGTGAAATAAGTAAGAGATCAAAGCTTTAATGACTTTAGCTTCTCTCACTCCCTTTTTTCGCTCCTTTTGGAAAGGCTGTTCTATGGGGAAACTAGAACAATTAACACTTCAAAATAAAATTATATATTTAGTTAAGAATATAACATTGATCATCTCATAGTAAAGATTCATATGTACTATGAGATGGGCTTTTCAAAGTTTTATTTCTACTGCATTTGTCTAAGTAGTTTAGAAACAGTTTACCAGGCATGTGCTGGAAAAACAAACAAACAAACAAACAAAAAACTAGGAGCAGAGCAATTCTGAATATAACAGTAATAAAATATATTATTAAATGAACTATTATAGAATATATTCTTCAGTTGAATATGAATCTGCAGGAACATATTACTACATGTTATAAAAGAACAAAACTTTATCAAATACCTTCCTTTCCCTGGGTTTTTAAGTTCTATCATTTAATAGAGCAGATTATGTGCTTAGGAGGAGGAGCTAGCATTGGGCAGTTCCAAAGAGAGCTAAATGAAAAATCAAATTGATTTGGTCTTATAAAATACTATTGACTTTGATTTTTGTGTCCAATTTATGCTTCTGTGCATTTTCAGGGACATAATTTCTAACAAGATTGCATGATTTGGACATGTGCAAGCTGAAGTACTTAATTACCCCCTGGAATGAACCAATTAGATTTTTGACTAGACTTCTTTTGTCAAGAAGCTGCTCTTGAGCTGAATTCAGTAATTTTGTTCCTTGATAACATTAACTATACCATTGGCTCTTAAACTTGGGCGTAGATCAGACTCACCTGGAGAGCTTGTCTACCTCAGGAGTAAGTAGTTCAGTAGACGAGGCAGAGAGCTCAGTGATCTCAATAGCTAACAGTTCTCAGGTCATGCTGACAGTAGTTTTGAGAAGCATTGGCTTAATACCTTATTTGGCTTATAGCGTCTGCTTTCTTTTCCTCTTCAGATCTGAAGGTACCTGTTTCTGAGCCTAATGGTTTGGAATTTCTTTGTATTTTTATCTTCTGGATCAGTGGAAAGCTAAGCAAGAGGTGTGTATTAACCCCTTCCTCAGGAAGTCAATGTTAAGTCCACCATGCTCCTCAATTTGGCTGAATTTATGCTCCGGTTCTGAAGGTAACTTTAAATTTCTTAATTTCTCTGAAGTGTACCAGATTTCTTCCTTCACAATCTTCTTAGTGATTTTCTTTTTGTTGTTGTTGTTCTAATAGCCTTCTAATGTATCTCCTACTTTTTCTAATACATTTTTAAAGTTCTACCCAGATAAATTTTCCATAACACTGCTTTGCCTGTACCATTCTTTCCTGAGAGATTAAGTGATATAACATATATGAATAAGAATTTTAATGCATTTAAATTGTCACTGTGCTTAAAATCCTGCAATTGTTCCCAATGCCTAGAAACGTTTCCTACTGTTGACCTATAAGCTAGGAAAGGTGATAAAAATTTCCTGGAGTGAACCCACTTCTTGATTGTCTCTTAGGTTTTGTTGCAGTTGTTCAGATTATTTCCCCACCCTCACATCCATGTCTAGGAATTTAGATTATTTGCTTGTTGATACTGAAACTAAGGTTTGGAAATATGGGTTAAAAACAAACCTCTAAATACTGAACATGAACTCTGTATCCCTCTACTCTGCCTTTTACCTAATTCTCTACTATTTTCTTCTCTAGAGAGGCTGGTTTTTTGTTCTCTTCCAGACACATTTCTAAAACATTCTACACCATCTTCCTGCATGGATTTCACTCTTAAGTTTCACTTCTTAATTTACCCTAGTCCTTCTTGTTCTTTAAACAACTGCATACTCTTTACCTTGTAGTCCCTGTGGAGTTTTCCCTGAGTTTCTGCAAGCTCCTAAAATGTTTCCCTCCACAGGTGTGCCTTGTTCTTCTCGTGAAATCCTTCAGGACTTAGTGTCTTTAGTATTGTTCCTATTCTCTGTACCCAGTAGAGTGAAACTTTGTGTCCTATACAAGTTAGAGCTTATCTGAGTATTATTGTAGTTGGTGTGTTTTTATAAATAATGTTTGCTAGTGATTTAAAAAAAAATTCTAAGAAAACAAAGCAGCAATGACTTAGCATCCTTCTGAAACACAAAATAAGATAGCCAAATTCTTGGGCTTTGTATGTAAACTTCTCAGGTGGTGCTGTAGTAATTTTGAAACGGAAGAAGCCTAAGAGGATAGTCTATGCTAATATCCTTTTTATTGTCTCAGGGGACTAGGTTAGTGTTGATGTGTTTTTTCCATCCTAATATCTGGAAATCAAGCTGGTGATAACTGATGTAGGCATGGTGGCTTACACAATCTTCCTCATGAATGTTCTCAGGCTGATGTTACAGAAGTTACAAGGCATGTACGTATCCTTTGAAATTTTTGTAATACAATGAGCAGATTTACTTGATGTATACCTGTGATTTCTCTTTTTTATTTTATCTGATCACTTCTGGCTGGGGAACTGCCAACTACCTTATTTTCAATGATTATATATCATGTTTATTATTTACATTCTTAAATATTCATATATCATTAGAACACTGAAAAAAGCTAATAGATAGTTAAAATTTACTCATGAGTTTATGTTAAGATATTAATGAAATCTGATTTTTTTTCTCAATTCTGCATCTTATTTTTCAATTTAGGGTTGACTCCTGTTACTCATTAGTGTTTTCACTAGGATTTCTCTATTGACTTATTCTTTTGAATGATAAGAATGAGCTGGTTGTATAAGTGTGAATGATTATTTTTCTACTTTTAACCTCATTAAAATGTAGTAAGAATCAAGAGGAGAAGCAAATGAGAAACAAGTTTGGCAGTGCTCTGATAGTGTAGATTGGGAGCCATCCATATTGGCAGATGGTTTGACTAGTTTGACTAATGTGGCTTGTTAAATTAATTGGTAAAGAAAGAAACAAATTTCGGAAAGGGTTTGTGTGCTTTTTCTTGGTAGCCAAATCTAAATATGTAGCTTCGAAGCTTACAGAGTATAAAGTTCAGTTACTATGCATGTTGCACATCCAGGACTATGTGAATGGCTGCGTTTAGGGATTTCCTTTTGTTTGTCAAGGAGAGCAAGAAAATCAGTTGTTAGCCTTCCCCTCCTCCTCTCTCCTACACTTAGCATTGTGTATAAAAAGGCTGCAGTTTGGCATTAACTTGTACAATCAGTCTCAATTACTGGCATGATTCTCCTTCTGTCCAAATCTTGAACACTGTAAAGGAGTATGTGTCACTCTTAATCAAAACTCTTAGTACCAAAAATGAATAAGTTAATGATAAGAATAGTACTGCCCAATTTACCTCAAACACAGCATTTTAGAATCTCCTCTTGAAGTCGACTGTAAGCAGGGAATGTCTCAGCAGTAAGCTCTTCTACTATGCTGCATTTTCTTACAAATAAAAATATGTGAAGTTTTTATTTTATTGTTTCAGATGTGTTTGAATCTCTAAGTAGACTATTATAGATTAATGTTACTTCTTTAATCAATGTTTCCCTTGAGCTCAGCATATCCTATTCACCAAGACTGACTTCTTGGCAAAAGTTGCTAGACACTGTGTAAAAGGAATAGCCAACAGATGGCCAATGTTCATAGACTTTCATTCCACATATTTTATGTGGTTCTGACATGTTCAAGCTCAGCTTACTAGATTCAATGATACCTGCAGTGGTATTTGTTCAAGTTCAGACAGGATTCCAGTTAACCCATTTCCCATAAACCCTTTCTAAGCAATTGCCTACCCAAACCATCCTGTTTTTGATGTAGCTGCTATACTTTCAGGCATGAAACAAAATTATAGACAAGGGGAAAACCAGAGGGTTATAGGTTACAATAATATTTTTGTCTGTTTTGTGAATGCTTATTTCTTTCATAATAAATTGAAGGATTTGGAAAATGAAATATCTTACTTTCAGATTCTAAATTTCTATGATTATTTGACCTTACATATAGTGAAAGATGTACTGCATATTAAATACTTAGTTTTGAAAACAAATTTACTCAAGCAAAGAGAATGATTGACTTGTGAATACAAAATGAGTGATCTGTGGAGGCAAATGGATTTTTTATTTTTCAGTGAGGCTTCAGTTCTTAATTTGCAATTTGGAGTAACTTTTCTCTTATTGAATTAATGCATTCCAATTAACTATAAAGTAAATGCATCTAAATATATAGATTTATCCACATTTATATATTTTATACATTAGTACCCTATAAGGAGAAATACACAATAAATATTCCAAAATATCTGGTTTTATGCTAAATGAGTTTTATTAAAAGAATGAAAAATATTAATCTTAATATTATTTTAAATTTTTTATTTATTACTATTATTATTTTACTTTACAATATTGTATTGGTTTTGGCATATTATTATAAAATATTTTCCAGGGGATATTTCTAAACATTTATTTAAAAAATAATAAATTGACAATTGACCTGGCATTAGGTTTGACTTAGTAACTTAAACATAGGAATGCATTTTCCAGACTTTGAGATCTATAAATTATCCACATGAATTTGTACTCTTGCTTGGGCTCTTAGTTCTTTGCCTTGACTTTTGTCATTTTCCCCTCCTGTATTAGGCTGCTCAAGCTGTCATAAAGTATCACAGGCTGGGTTGGGTAGCAGGGGCACAGATGCTTATTTTCTCACAGTTTTGGAGGCTTGAAGTTCAAGATAGAGGTTATGGTACCTTTGGTTTCTGGTGAAGGATCTCTTTCTGACTAGCAGAAGGTCAGCTTCCTTCTGTGTCCTCACATGACTATTTCTTGGTGTGTTTACATGGGGAGGTAGAGAAAGCTCTCTGGTGTCTCTTCTCAAAAGGACACTAATCCTATTGCATCAGGGCCCCACCTTTATGACCTCATTTAACCTTAATTATTTCCTTAGAGTATCATCTCCAAATACAGCCACACTGGGGGTTAGGGCTTCAATGCATGAACGATGTGGGGCGGGATACAAACCTTCAGACCATAACACACTTTCATTTCCCTTTCTGACAACAGGTCTTTCATGTCATGCTCTGTGACCATATTATTTCCCTCTGTAGCTTCATGTCTTGTGTTGTTTCCTTCCTTCTGGTTTTTCCACTGCTGAACTGTACTAGGCTGCAACCTACACCCTGTGTATGGTGCTACTTTACGTGACACCTTCAATACACTTAACATTCAAAAGAGTCTACTCTCTGTTTCTTATAGAATCTCTTTTTTCCTATTCCTTATTTTCTTGTGGTTGGAGAAAAAGCTTCTCTCTGGGTGTGGTAGAAAGATTTATGGGTACTCCCTCCTCTCCAAGGTATCTGAGTCTTAATCCCAAGAACCTGTAAATATGTTACATGGCAATAGGGAATTAAATTGCAGATGAAATGAAGGCAGCTCACCAGTTGATTTTTAAATGAGATTATCCTGGATTATTTGACTAGGCCTAATATAATTACAATATCCCTTTAAAGTGGAAGAAGCAGGCTGAAGAGTTTGAATCAGAGATGAGAAGATGCTCTGATATTGGGTTTGAAGATGGCTGAAGGGATCACAGAAGTGTAGGTACCTCTGGAAGCTAAAATAGACAAGGAAATTGATTATCTTTAATGCCTTCAGAAGGAACACAGCCCTGTCAAACCTTGGTTCTAGTCCAATAAAACCCTTTTCAGACTATACTGTAGATCTGCAAATCTATACATTGTTTTGATTTTTAAACCATTAGTTCAGTTCAGTCACTCAGTCATGTCCAACTCTTTGTGACCCCATGAACCACAGCAGGCCGGGTCTCCCTGTCAATCAGCAACTCCTGGAGACCACCCAAACCCATGTCCATTGAGTCAGTGATGCCATCCAACCATCTCATCCTCTGCCGTCCCCTTCTCTTCCTGCCCTCAATCTTTTCCAGCATCAGGGTCTTTTCCAGTGAGTCAGCTCTTTGCATCAGGTGGCCAAAGTATTGGAGTTTCAGCTTCAGCATCAGTCCTTCCAGTGAACACCCAGGACTGATCTCCTTTAGGATGGACTGGTTGGATCTCCTTGCAGTCCAAGGGACTCTCAAGAGTCTTCTCCAACACCACAGTTCAAAAGCATCAATTCTTTGGCACTCAGCTTTCTTTATAGTCTAACTCTCACCTCCATATATGACCACTGGAAAAACCATAGCCTTGACTAGAGGAACCTTTGTTGGCAAAGTAATATCTCTGCTTTTTAATATGCTGTCTAGGTTGGTCATAACTTCCCTTCCAAGGAGTAAGTGTCTTTTAATTTCATGGCTGCAATCACCATCTGCAGTGATTTTGGAGCCCAGAAAAACAAAGTCAGCTATGGTTTCCCCATCTATTTGCCATGAAGTGATGGGACTTGATGCCATGATCTTCGTTTTCTGAATGTTGAGCTTTAAGCCAACTTTTTCACTCTCCTCTTTCACTTTCATTAAGAGGCTCTTTAGTTACTCTTCACTTTCTGCCATAAGGGTGGTGTCATCTGCATATCTGAGGTTATTGATATTTCTCCAGGCAATCTTGATTCCAGCCTGTGCTTCTTCCAGCCCAGCATTTCTCATGATGTACTCTGCGTATAAGTTAAATAAGCAGGGTGACAATATACAGCCTTGATGTACTCCTTTTCCTATTTGGAACCAGTCTGTTGTTCCATGTCCAGTCCTAACTGTTGCTTCTTGACCTGCATACAGATTTCTCAAGAGGCAGGTCAGGTGGTCTGGGATTCCCATCTCTTTCAGAATTTTCCACTTAAACCATTAAGTTTGTTGTAATTTGTTATAGAAGCAGCAGGAAATGAACACATTGAGAAACTCAGAAGGCCATTAGATACCATTGCTAAATGATCAGGCCCCTGGTTTACCATCAATCTGAATGAGAGCAGTTTCTTAATCTCCCAATTCCTAAACACAAAACTTCCCAGAAAAAGTCTCTCTCTTGAGAACCATATCCTATCTTAGAAGGTAACCAGTGTTATTTTCAAATCTATTCCTGGTTTACTATCTCTGGTGGCCAGTAGAATCTACTTTCTGCTTCCTAAAAGCTCCTCTTTGGTATAATACATGCCATACATGTAATCCTTGCTTTAGCTAAGAATTTCTCATGTATGTGGTGGATCATCCCTGTGAGAATAACTTGGGGTGCTCTATCCAAGACTTGGAGATACTGGTGTCAACACGTTTAATGAACATTTCAAGTGATTTTAAAGTCCACTAACATTTGAGGTCAGTTACTCTTCATGGGAAATAAATGGGGAAACAGTGGAAACAGTGTCAGACTTTATTTTTGGGGGCTCCAAAATCACTGCAGATGGTGATTGCAGCCATGAAATTAAAAGACGCTTATTCCTTAGAAGGAAAGTTATGACCAACCTAGATAGCATATTCAAAAGCAGAGACATTACTTTGCCAACAAAGGTCCGTCCTGTCAAGGCTATGTTTTTTCCAGTGGTCATGTATGGATGTGAGAGTTGGACTGTGAAGAAAGCTGAGCGCCGAAGAATTGATGCTTTTGAACTGTGGTATTGGAGAAGACTCTTGAGAGTCCCTTGGACCTCAAGGAGATCCAACCAGTCCATCCCAAAGGAAATCAGTCTTGAATATTCATGGGAAGGACTGATACTGAAGCTGAGACTCTATTACTTTGGCCACCTGATGTGAAGAACTGACTCCTTGGGAATGACCCCGATGCTCGAAAAGATTGAAGGCAGGAGAAGAAGGGGATGACAGAGGATGAGTTGGTTGGATGTCATCACTGACTTGATGGACATAAGTTTGAATAAGCTCTGGGAGTTGGTGATGGACAGGGAGGCCTGGAATGCTGCAGTCCATTCGGTTGCAGAGTCGGACATGACTGAGCTCCTGAGCTGACTGACTCTTCCTTATAACAATATTTATGAGAATAGTTTTCAGAAAGGTCTTAGTTGCTAAATGATTCTTTCACGGTAAAATGATTCTACATGAATACATACACCTAGAGACACAATATTAACTTCTGATTTTCCAGTGATTATAAACTAATGAACACATGTTTCTGAGAAACTCTTTCCATCAAGCTTATACATGTTAGTTGCTCAGTCGTGTCTGACTCTTTGCTGCCCCATGGATTGTAGCCCACCAGTTTCCTCCGTCCATGGAATTCTCCAGGCCAGAATACTGGAGTGGGTTGCATTCCTTTCCGCAGGGTATCTTCCTAACCCAGGGGTCAAATTTGGGTCTCCTGTATTGCAGGCAGATTCTTTACCATCTGAGCTAGCAGGGAAGCCCCTGAAATATCTTATACATTACCTGCCTCCTGGTAGTTTTTGTTTTTGGCATTTTCAGTAAAGCCAACAGTCTTCACATTTGCCTTGTACTTGTATTCTTTCCTTGTATTATGTTATTTCTATACTACCCACTACTCCTTTGAAACATAGGCCTTGAAGTAAAATGCCTCAGTAGTTTTTCAATATTTTTTTCTGATTAAAATATTTTGTTATTTAGTCCAGGGGGCCACAGTCTATGGTCTACTACCTACTTTTATAAATAAAATGTTATTGAAATACAGCCACACTCATTCATTTATGTATTGCCTTTGGCTGCTTTATTGCTATGACCACAGAACTGAATAGTTGTGACAGGGACTTTATGGCTCACAAACCCTACAATATTTACTATATGGTCTTTTTCAGAAAAAAAGCTACTCACTCCCACCTTATCCTGTTAGTAATTCCTCTTTCTAAAATTTATTTCCAGTCTGATTTTTTGGTACCCAAATCTATGTTTTGTGTTGTCTTCATGGATACAAAGGATGGCTGTATTTTTATATTTTGAAAATTCTAGGATTACGAAGTGGTTCAGTAAAATAAACTTTAAATTAGAACAGAAAATTTTCAGCTCTGCCATTCACTGGCTGTGTGAATGGCATTCAGATTCTCTGGGTATCATTTCTCTTATCTGTGACTCATTAAATGAGTTCATGCATATAAGATGTTTAGCTCATTTTCTTGGCATGTTATCCACCTTTGTGACCTTGTTAAATTATCATTTTTAGCATAGAACACTAAGGTCCTATATGGTGAGCCTTGGTTTAACAGCATATTACAAGGGAATTGAGATAGAGAAGTTTATTACTTCTTGGAGAAGGTACATTGCATACCTTAAGGGACCTCATGGGGAGGTTAAGGCAGGATACAAGCAGAGAAATTGTAGGACATGGGGCATATGCCTTGAATAAAGTCCATGGATGGAGAATTTTGGGCTTTTAAGGTAAGTCCAGATAAATCAGTTGAAACCAAAAAAAAGTAGGAACTTGATAGGCTTCTGTACTAAGAAGCACCATAAGGGAAGACTCTGCAAAGGGGGGAAACTGTTTGTCACAAGGGCCATTAGAGGAGTTGTATTATGAACTTACATTTATTTGTGACTCTTTAGGCTATTTATTGCTGGAGAAGGAAATGGCAATCCACTCCAGTACTATTGCCTGGAAAATCCCATGGACAGAGGAGCCTGATAGGCTACAGTCCATGGGGTCGCAGAGTCGGACACGACTGAGCGACTTCACTTACTTACTCACTTACTTAGGCTATTTATCTAGGGCATGTGCTCCAGGAAGGGGCTAGTGTCAGTTAGACCCTCTGTAAGCTGCTTGGTTAGCAAGGACGCAATGTTATAAAGTAGCTTCTGTATTGTATTATAATACAATATTATAAAGTAGCTTTTAATGATTTATTGTGTCAAAAAGTAATAAAAGTAAATATTAATGGTTTAGCTAAGCTACTTTATGATTTCTTGTATCAAAGGCTTTCCTGGTAGCTCAGCTGGTAAACAATCTGCCTACAATGCAGGAGACCCCAGTTCGATTCCTGGGTTGCGAAGATCCACTGGAGAAGGGATAGGTTACGCATTCCAGTATTCTTGAGCTTTGCTGGTGGCTCAGCTGGTAAAGAATCCATCTGCAATGCAGGAGACCTGGGTTCGATCCCTGGGTTGGGAAGATTCCCTGGAGAAGGGAGCAGCTACCACTCCAGTATTCTACCCTGGAGAATTCCATGGACTATATAGTCCATGGGGTCACAAAGAGTTGGACAGGACTGAGCAACTTTCACTTTCACCTCACTTTCATTGTCTCAGAGTAAAAATGAGATATAAATGTGACAAGCCTATCTTAAAATGATAGTTTCTTTATATTTACCTTGATATTCATGTATGTATGATGAATATTCATGTTTATATCACGAAGACACTGTGTATCTTTTGCATTACAGATATATTAATAGCTGAGGCTCTGATGTCAGTTCTACTAGACACTGCAAACTTATACAAATTAGTGACTCTACTGAGCCTTATTTTTCTTCTTTATAGGGTAGAGATCTTCTAGAATGATCATAACAATTTTATGCTATTTCTTTTTATATAAAAATATTGATAGTGCTCTAGCACAATACTGATTAGTAGTTAATATGTGATCAATATTTATTGATTATTCTAATTGTTTAAATAAGTATTATAAGGATTTTTTAATTAAATATTTACTGAAGATTTATTATTGGTGACCTGAACTATTCATCAGAAAATGTCTTGGGAATGTCAAAATGAGCAAGATGTACTCTCTATCCTCAATGAGTTCACAATCTAGTAAGGTAGGTGTGTGTATGTGTGTATAATTAGTTGCCACATGTGTGACAAGTGTTATACATAATAAAGGCACCTGAGTCTTGGCCCAATTAATGGAAGAGTTAATTCTATTTATTATATTTTGGATACGGTCAAGGGAGGTTTCCAGAGGGAGATGAACTTAACTTCAAATAAGTGTAAGTAAAGTATAAGTAAAAATGTAGCAATAGTTGGATATTTAGGAAAAGATATATTTCAGTTGAGGTAATAGTATGTTCAAAGCATAAAAAGAGAAAAACACTAAAGTCAAGGAAACACAAGACTGTTAAGTAGACTGTGGTGTAAGTGACAGTGGGAGTGAGTTGAGAAGTGAGGCTGGAGGTGTGAGCTGAAGCCAGGTCATGGAAAATCGCTTAAGACAACCCAAGAGTTTAGATTTTATACTGTAGGTGATGAGGTGTGTTGAAAGGCTTTAATTTTTTTATTGGATTCTACATTAAAATGTTTTGAACAGGAGTTTCAGAATCATGTTAGAATTTCTCATCATAACAACTGCCACAACAACAACAGTTATGTACTTGGCACTCTGCATATTCAACCTGAAACTTCGCAACACATCTTCTAGATAGGCACTATTTCCTTATTTTAAACCGAGACCCTGATAACTCAAAAGTCCATAGTAACACAAGCAAGTGAAGAGTAAGAATACATAATTGGCTTCTTTATTTTCAACTTCCTAATTTTTTCACTATACATTTTATTCTTTCTAAGAATAATCTGTCTACCAGTTTGTAGAATAGAAAAGAGATGAGATAGGGGATGGATCAGGGCAAGAAGAACTGTTAAGGTATTCATTTCTCTAATAATCAGTGAAGTTGGTCATCTATCATGTATTTTTTGGCCATCTTTGTGTATTCTTTGGAGAAATGTCTATTTAGGTCTTGTACCCATTTTTTGATTGAGCTGTTTGCTTATCTGATATTGAGCTGCTTGAGCTTTTGTATATTTTGGAGATTAATCCATTGTCAGTTGCTTCATTTGCAAACATTTTCTCCTCTGATGCTTGTCTTTTTGTTTATGGTTTCCTTTGCTGAGCAAAAGCTTTTCAGTTTCATCTGATCCTATTTGTTTATGTTCATTTTCATAAACTAACACAATATTGTAAATCAACTATATGCCAAAAAATTTTTTATTTTTTGAAGGTATTGTGTCACAGGGGAGAACAAGGGCATCTACTTGCTTCCCATTTCCCCACTTTTTACTCTCTTCTGCATCCTTCCTGGAATGGTCAGTACAGTGGTCAAAGACATGGAACAGTGAGGGAGGGATGTGGATCAGAGGAAGAATCAGTCCTGAGTTGAGGAGCTCCTCCCTGGTGGCATGCGATGGCAGGCCTGGAAAAAGGACACAGGGCCATGAGGGACTGCTGCAGAAGTAGCGACAGGAAGAGATGGCTCATATGTTGGAAGATGGGTTAAAGTAGACAAATAAGTAAATTGAAGAAATGAATGAATATATTGAGTTGTTTCTCAGATATGGAGGGGATATAATATAATCATGGATAAGAGGAAGACGTGAAATAACTCTTGGTTGTTAGATAATGGGACATCAGGGTAAACTAGTATGTGCATATATTACATATCTAACATTATGTTAGATGCAATACAAATGTTTCCTAGTTCTTAGCAGGCTTAGAAACAATGATGTCTTAGGAGCAGTGAGCAACCCACATGCCCAAAATTTGCTTTCTAAATATCACCCTCCCTTAAAGAAGAAATGACTGATGACAGGTTGTGGCAGAGAAGGTCCAAAGTCTTGTTCATCTTCTTCATAAAAATTGCATCCTCTAAAATAATGTTGCAAAAGAATAAAATAACTAGTTTGAAGGCAGTATCAATGGATGAATAGAGGAGGACTTGAGTATTAAAATAGTAATAGTCATTAATTATTGATTTTAAAAAACAAAATCTATTAATGTATTAGTATGTTAATATACATTAGTTAAGCAAGCAAGAAGGTAAATGCAGAGAAATGGAAAGCTATTCATCAGAGCTCCAAAAAATGTTGGAAATAGAGACTCACCATTTAACAGTCATCAGATGAGTTTGATTAAGTTGGAAACGGTCCAGGGATGCTAAGGCTGGTAGGTAGAATTTGAGGAACAGGTTATTAGTAGAATACCTCCTCACCAAAGACTATTCAATTACAACCAGAAAAGTTTTAGGTGGAGAAAGCTGCTAGATACCACAAGGCCAAGTTATCAGCACTGATATCACTCATGCTGGAATAAGTTGACATTGCGTGTTTCCTGATGTAATGCACCACAAAGAACACTGTCATTTCTGTGGTTTTCCTGCCAAGAATGCATGGTCTGAGTCTGGCCCCTGAAGGCTCTGTTGATGGGCCCAGCTCAAAACCCACCCTTCAGACTGTAAGGCCTGTTCTCTTTATAACTGTGAGGACATGAAAGACTGAGAAGGACTTAAGAATTGTTCCAGATTGAAGAGGTCTGTAATACACACTCACTAAATATAAGCATATTTCTAGGATATGAGACTGGAAAAAAAAGACACGTTGGAGATGTTTTATCTATTTCTGGAAGGGTTCCCCATAATGTAGTGACATAAAGCAATAGTCATTGTGTTATATTTCATGCCATTTTAGGTCAGGAATTTGGGCCAGGCTTACCTGAACAATTGTTCTCTATAGTGTGGTATTGAACAGGTGCAGGTAGCAGGAATGAAGAGCCCAGTGTGGCCTCAATCACATTTCTAAGGCCTTTGCAGAGATGCTCAAAAGACTGGGTGCAGTTGGGCTTTCAAAGGAACTGCTTAGCTGTAGACACTCCAGCATAGTGGTGTCAGGAAGTCTGACTTCTTTCTATGGCAGCTCAAGGCGCCATGCATAATCTTGGTGAGCAATTATTGGTGTCAACCCTGATTCAAGGGAAGAGTAATTAGACAACACAAATCAGTGGGAGAAACAGTGAAGTCATTGCAGTCATCTTTGGTCTACAACATTGGTACGGTAAGCAAATTTAGAATGGGGTCTGAGAAGGTGGTGGTGTTAACAGTTTTGAATAACTGATTTGAAGGGTTATATAGTAGTTTATATAGATGTGTCTTTTAGTTTAAGGGTAATGCGGTATTACATTTGTAGCTTACTGTCATAGCATTGAAACATATACATTACCATATGTAAGATAGGTAGTGGGAAGTTGCTGTATAACACAGGGACCTCAACCAGGTGCTTTGTGACAACTAGAGGGGTGGGATGGAGGTTCAAGAGGGAGAGGATACATATATATACACACTTATGGCTGACTCACGTTCTTATATGGCAGAAACCAACCCAATAGTGTAAAGCAATTATCCTTTAATTGAAAACATTTTAAAAGATTTCTGGAAAGGACTTAGATATGTATGTGTGTATATTCGGGGTTTCCCTGGTGGCTCAGATGGTAAAGAATCTGCCTTGCAATGTGGGAGACCTGGGTTTGATCCCAGGGTCAGGAAGATCCCCTGGAGAAGGGAATGGCAACCCACTCCAGTGTTCTTGACTGGAGAATTCCAAGGACAGAGGATCCTGGCAGGCTATACTCCATGGGTTGCATGTATTTATGTACTTGTGTATATACACTTTGTCTATGTGTATAAATGTGTGTATATATGTATATGGAGCAGGGCACAGTGGGGCAAATGTAGTAAAATGTTAACAATTGGCTATTCTGATTTAAGGGGCTATGGGAGTTCTGGCTACTCTTCTGTATGTTTGAAATTATTTCAAAATATAAAACATTAAAATTTAAGAGAAAGGAAAATGTGATTAGAGTCTGAAGTAAGGCAGCAGCAATGGACATGAAGAGAACAGGATGAACTGATGATTAATAACACTTTAATGGTTGAAAGGATGTTAGGCTGAGAGAGATGGTTTGCTTGGAACACTGTCATAAGCACAGAAGTTCCATTGGCTGCTCGTTTACAGAGAGACGCAAACAAGCAAAGCTTGCCAATAATGCTTTGCTCTAACATTTTGCTTTGTCCTTTAATGATCACCCTGGAAAACAAACAATAAGCCAAGTTTAATTTTAAAAAGCATTGAGGCTATTTAAGCAGAGTCAGATTTACTTAAAAGTATAATGGATTCTTTCGTTAAGAACAAAATCTGTGGCTCTTTTTTATTTGATGGAAAAATTCTTCTATGTAAGCATATTCCAAATGGATGCATAGACTCAGTGTGAGTAATGTTTAGTTTGTACAGAGTATACACTTCCACAAGAGGAGAAATTCTTTCATAATAAGCCTGTATCTTAAAGTATATTTCTGGATTAAAAAACTTTTACCTTTTTTATGAAATGGAGTGTGGAATGAGTGTATAGTGGATTCTGTATGAGCTACTTAAAAGTCAGAAAGAAAAGTTATAAAGCAATGCGATTTGAAACAAGGAATCTGAGGACAGTGTTATAAAGAGGTTCAAGTATATGAATAAATAAAACCATTCTTAAGATACGTGGAATGAATGTTACCTCACATTTTGAAGCCTTAAAATAAATAACCCAGTCATTTTCAGTACCTCTGCTCTGGATGTAATGTTGACGTCTATCTTCATGGGGCGGTGCTGACATTTTGCTGGAACCTTATAAAAAGAAAGCTCCTGCTGTGGCTCAGAAATGCTATTTCATCAAAACTGAGAACTCAGAAGTCAAATGTACTGTAAGAAGAGTTCTCATCATTTTTTCTGTAACTGTAGTCATTTTTTTGTAACTGAATTCTTCAGATGACAAATATGTGATTTTATTAAATAGGTTAAAAATAGGTGGAAGAGTGGCATGGATTATTTAGATTAGTTTTCATGAGTCAGGATGGTTGCAGAAAACTACTAAAAATGGCTAATGTTTTCTAAATTTGTATTATGATGTGAATCACCTCAATTTCAGTTCAGTCGCTTCGTTATGTCCGATCACCTCAGGCACTTCATAAAGTGCGTAATCTTTATCCAAGAGCAACGGTAAACCTGCTTCTCCAGTGTGCGTGCCCACATAGGCACGTGGTCTACATTGCAGGAAATGGGAGTGGACACATACACAGATGGGAATGAACAGAAGATGAAGAATGGTGACTTTAGCTGAGAATTAGAAAGGCTTATCAGAGACTCTAGCTTTCTGAATTAATTTTACTTTTCATAAATATGTGTGAAAGAAAGCAGAAGTGTTAGTCAGTCAGTCATGTCCAACTCTTTGGGACCTCGTGGACTGTAGCCCTCAAGGCTCCTCTGTCCTTGAAATTCTCCAGGCAAGACTACTAGAGTGGGTAGCCATTCTTTTCTCCAGGGAATCTTCTTGACCCAGGGCTTGAACCAGGGTCTCCTGCATTACAGGAAGAGTCTTTACAGTCTGAGCTATCAGGGAAGCCCATAAATATGTGTACATCTATGTATTGTTGTTAATATCATAAGATTTCTGATACTGATTCTTAAGGATTCTATACTAGTCTTTTGTTGCTTACTTGATACTTGAAGTAAGTATTTCAAATATAGCATATTAGATAATCATGTCTGTATTAGTTATCTATGACTGTATACCAAATTACCTCAAAACCTAGTAGCTTCAAACAGCACACATTTATTGTCACATAGTTTCTGGGGTCAAGAATCTATGTACAGCTTAGCTGTGTGCTTTTGACTCAGAGTTTCTCACAGGTTTGCAATGCAAGGGATGGGCTGGAGCTACAGTTATCCCAGTAGGGCAGCCTTCAAGGTCATTCACATGGCTGTTAGCAGGCCTCAGGTCTGGCTGTTTGTTGGGAAATCTCAGTTGTTTGCTGTGAAGACCTCTGCATGGAGTTACTAACAACATGGCAGTTTGTCCCCCCATCTCCAGCCTCCCCCCACCTTCTGGCAGGGTGAGGTATATAAGGGTGAGAGGAAGAGACAGGAACTGAAATTATGTCTTTTTTGTATCTAATCTTAGAATTGACATCTAATCAGTTTTGTAATATTATTTGTTAAAAGCAAGTCCGTAGGTCCAGTGGCAGACTTTATTTTCTTGGGCTCCAAAATCACTGCAGATGGCGACTGCAGCCATGAAATTAATAGAAGCTGACTCCTTGGGAGAAAAGCTATGACAAACCTAGACAACCTATTATAAAGCAGAGACATTACTTTGCTAACAAAGGTCCATCTAGTCAAAGCTATGGTTTTTCCAGTAGTCATGTATAGATGTGAGAGTTGGACCATAAAGAAAGCTGAGTGATGAAGAATTGATGCATTTGAAATGAGGTGTTGGAGAAGACTCTTGAGAGTCCCTTGGACAGTATGGAGATCCAACCAGTCAATCCTAAAGGAAATCAACCCTGAATATTTATTGGAAGGACTGATGCCGAAGCTCCAATATGACGACCATCTGATGAGAAGAGCCAACTTATTGGAAAATACCCTGATGCTGGGCAAGATTGAAGGCAGGAAGAGAAGAGGATGACAGAGGATGAGATGGTTGGATGGCATCACCGACTCAATGGACGTGAGTTTGAGAAAGCTCAGGGAGTTGGTGAAGGACAGGGAAGCCTGGGGTGCTGCAGTCCATGGGGTCGCAAAGAGTTGGACACAACTGAGTGAGTGAACTGAACTGAGGTCCAGTATTTACTCAGAAAGATAATTTACACAAGTAGATGAGTACCAGAATGTGAGACTCCCTGGGAACCGACCACCATAATGCAAAAATTCTTGACCACTCCTGTATCATTAATTTCTCCCTGTGCAGCTTTCTATTAGACTGTGACTTATTGCCAAATTAAGTCATTGCCTCTTTCATTCTTGTTTCTCTTCTCTTCCCTCTTTTATTGGCTTTCTCCCATTTCCAAGGGGCTTCCCTGGTGGCTCAGAAATTTGTTTTTAAATCACTGCATATCAAACTGAGAGTTCCAAAAAGTTACCTAGGTAATTTCTACATCAACTTTATGTCCTCTTTCCTAAAATCATTTTGCCTGAGATATTTCTGGACTCACACTGGCACTTTTCCTTTACAAATGTAAGATAATCCTTAATCCTCTGACCATTCCTTTTAGTGCTCCCTAAAAGGAATGCTTTGGGGCACTGCTTGCTTTGGGGCACTGCTCCTCTATATAACAGCCTCTGGGATACAGACAAATGGAGGTATCCTTTAATGGCTCATCAAGGTATCTTAAAGCCTGAGTGCTTTCCCATTTTTCCTCTTTGTATATATATATCTTTTTTCAAAATGAGGTATTTTCATGTATATATCATTTTCAAAATGAAGCATGATTTATTTTTACAAGTTGAATTTTTTCCCCATCTTTTGTGATATTCTGAATTCAAATATATGGTCATATATGGTCTTGAATATGAGGTCAATTCCCTTTTTTTAATGATTTTTCTCCTTATCCTTACTTCCATCTCCATTCCCTCCTTTTTAAAACATTTTTTTTTTCTAATGGAAGAGTCCTTCAGAGCAAAAGTAACTACTTAAAAGTGGCATTTTCATGTATTTAATCATAAAAAATTCCTCTCAACTATTCTAGACCCTCCTCTCTGGGATATATCATTAGTTGGAAATAAAAACAGTCATAAAAGTTGAAGAAGAATAAGTTTTTTAAAAAAGCATCACTAAATCATTTTGCATTCTAGGTCTGCAAAAATAATCTAGGTATGTTGGATAAAATCCAAAGATAAAACTTATATGTTATTTCTTCAAGACAATGTATATTTTTAAAAAGTAGGAAAAATGATCTTTATCAAATCATATGGAATATGTCTGAATCACAGTCAATCCTTCCCTTATTTGTTTCCACAAAATGCTTAGTCTTTTATGCTTTCTTTTAAAAAATGACTTTTACCAAAAACTGTTTAGGTACTAGACATAATTTTCAACACATTATGCCTTTTTGTTTGATTGAAAGGAGAAAACTAGAACATCTAGACAGATCAATAGGGAATCAACTTATATGAAAATATAAATACTTATATGAGAATATAAATAACATAGACAAATCAGATCTATAGACATATACAGACGATTTCACCCAACAGCAGAAAAATACACAGTCTTAAATGCCTATGGAACTTTCTTCAGGTTAAATTTAATATTAGCTCACAAAATGAATTTTAGTTAACCAAGTTAAGAATTTAAGAAGTTTAAATTTTAGAAAGATTGAAATTATACCAAGTGTCTTTTCTGACCACAGTGGAGTGAAACTGGATATCAATAGAAAAACTGGAAAATTCACAAATATGTAGAAATTTAACAACACACGCTTGAACAATGATTGAGTCAAAGAAGACATTGAGAAGGAAATTAGAAAATACCCTGGGGAAAACCAAAATGAAAATACAACATAAAAAACATAAGAGATACAACAAAAAGTAGTACTAAAAAGAGTTGGTAATAAGTGCCTACTTAAAATATTAATCAGACAACCTAACTTTATACCCCAAGGAACTAAAGAAAGAACAAACTAATCTAGATTTATCAAAAGGAAGGAAATAATAGATGAGGGCAAAAATAAAATAGAAAAATAGTAGAAAACAAAATCAAGAGTTAGCTTTTCAAAAGAAAACAAATTGACAAACCATTAATTAAATTAAGGAAAAGAACACTTAAAATCATAAATGAAAGAGGAGACATTACAACTAATTCCACGGAGATAAAAAGAATCATGAGTGGCTACTATGAACTATTATCTCAACAATTTAGATTTCCTAGAAGAAATGGTTAAATTCCCAGAAATATACAACTTACAGAGGTCAATTCATGAAGAAATAGAAAATATGAATAGACCTATAGCTGATGTAGAGAATAAATTAGTGGTCAAAGCCTTCTAACAAAGAAAAGCCTAGGGCTAGTTGGCTTCACTGGTGAATGCTATCAAACATTTAAAGAGTAATTGATGCCAATCCTCTTCAAATTCTTCCAAAAAACTGAAGAGGAAGGAACGGTTCCAAACTCATTTTATGGGTCCAGTATTACCCTAATACCATAGCCAGACAAAGATGCCAAAGAAAATAAAATTGCAGGCCAGTATCCATGAGGACCACACCCCATGACCTAGTGAACTTTATCCCTGGGACGCAAAATTGGTTCAACATATTAGGATGGTGTTGCTGCTGCTGCTGCTAAATCACTTCAGTCATGTCCGACTCTGTGTGACCCCATAGACGGCGGCCCACCAGACTCGCTCGTCCCTGGGATTCTCCAGGCAAGAATACTGGAGTGGGTTGCCATTTCCTTCTCCAATGCATGCATGCATGCTAAGTCACTTCAGTTGTGTCCAACTCTGTGTGACCCTATGGACAGCAGCCCACCAGACTCCTCTGTCCATGGGATTCTCCAGGCAAGAATACTGGAGTGGGTTGCCATTTCCTTCTCCAATTAGGATGGTACATCATGCTAATTGATCTTAACAGAACAAGGAATTAAATCTTATTTCAGTATGTGCAAAAGAAAAGATCATTTGACAAAATTCAACCCTTTTCATGATAAAAACTCACAAACTAGGAATAAAAGAGAATTGTCTCAATATAGGCCATATATGAAAATCACATTGCTAACATCATACTCAATGGTAAAATGCTGAAAGCTTTTTTCTAAAATCAGGGATGAGACAAGAATGCTTGCTTTCACTCCTTCTATTCAACATAGGACTAGAAATCATAGCTGGAGTAATTAGACAAGAAAAAGAAAAGGCATCCAAATTGGAAGGGAAGAAGTAAAACTGTCCATGTTTGCAGATGACATGCTCTTATATATAGAAACCCCTAAAAACTCCATAATGAAAGATAAACTGTTAAAGCTGATAACAAGTTGAGTAAAGTTTCAGGATACAAAATCAACATGCAAAAATTAGTTGCACTAACAATGAACTACCTGAAAAGGGAATTATTTTTCTAATTCCCTTTTTCAGTAGCATTGAAAAGACTAAAATACTTTAGAATAAACTTAACCAAGGAGGTGAGAGACCTATATATTGAAAACTGTAAAACATTGATGAAAGAAATTAGAAAAGACAAAACAAATGGAAAGAAATGTTGTGCTCATGAGTTGGAAGATTTAATATTGTTAAAATATATACTATCAGAGTGATCTATGGATTTAATGCAATCCCTATCATAATTCCAATGGCTTTTATTAACAGATAAGTAATTTATGTAGAACCATAAAAGCTCACAAATGAGGCATCATGCTACCTCATTTTAATCTGTTAATATCTTACAAAACCATAGTAATCAAAATAGTACAAGACTAGCATAACAACAGACATATAAGGTCAATGGATCTTCAAGAGTGGTAAGAAAACCCAATGGGAAAGGATAGTCTTTTTGATAAATGGTTGGAAAAAAAACAGAAAATCATATGCAAAAGAATGAAATTGGGCTCTTAAACTACACACAACCCAAAATGGATTAAAGATTTAAATGAAAGACTTTAAACTGTAAAGTTTCTAGGAGGAAACAGGGAGAAAGCTTCCAGATCTTGGTCTTGGAAGTGATTACATAGTTATGACACCAAAAGCAGAGGCAACAAAGACAAAAGTAAGCAAGCAGGGCCATATCAAATTAAATTAGTTCTTCACAGCAAAGGAAGCAGCAGAGTGAAAAGGCAACTTATGGAATGGGAGAAAATATTTGCAAACCATATATATGAAGTTAATACCCAAAACATACAAGGAAATCTGACAACTCAATAGGGAAAAATTTAAAAACTGGATTAAAAAGTGGTCTATGGACCTGATCATACATTTCTCCAGAAAATACATACAAATGATCAAAAGGTATGTGAAAAAATGTTCAGTGTCACTAGTCTTCAGGGAAATGCAAATTCATACCACAGTGAGGGATCTATTCAGCCCTGTCAGGATGACTATTAGAAAAGAAAAAAGTGTTGACCAAGTGTTTATATTGTTGGTGGCAATTCAAAATAGTGCAGTTGCTATAGAAAATAATATGGAGATTCCTCAAAAAATTAAAAGGAGAACTGTCAAATAGAACCAGCAATCCTACTTCTGGGTATTTATCCAAAAGAATTGAAATCAGAATCCCCCCAAAATATTACTACTCCTATTAATACTCCCATGTTCATTGCACCACTGTTCACAGTAGCCGAGAGGTGGAAACCACCTTGATGCCCATGAACAGATTAATGGATAAAGAAATTGTTGTATATGCATAGAAGGAAATATCATTTTGCCTTAAAAAATTCTGACATATGGTACAACATTGGTGAACATTATGCTAATGAAATTTAAAAGTTACAGAAAGACAAATATTTCATAATTCTATTTATATGAGGTGTAGAATAGTTTATAGCACCAGAGTGAAATGGTGATTGTAGGGGCTGGTTGAAGGGGGAAACAAGGAGTTGCTTGTCAAGGGGGGCATAAAGTTTCAGTTAAGTAAGATAAACTCTAGAGATCTATGTACACTGTATCATAGTCAAAAATAATACATTTTATGCTTAAACATTTTAAGAGAGTAGATCTCAGGTTAAGTGTTCCTACTACAATAAAATGAATACTAGAAAAATACAGTCATGTAGAATGAAGTTGATACTAAATTTTTGTTCTTGTTTCTTACTTATTCAAAAAAGCTCAACTCAACTTGTGAGGAATATATGCATGTGCCAAAATACATACATTGTAATATACATATGTACAAAATACATATACATACAAAATACATACATATGAGGTAAAGGAATTCCTTACCTCATAAATAACTTTTAATATTTGCTATTCATCATATTGATTTATTAGTAAAATAATACGAAACAACATACTAATTTATTAGTTTTCTAAATTGTAAAAATAACTGCACTAGATCTGTAACACTGCTTTTAACATGTTTTTTGCTACTATAAATTATCTAGCTGACTACTTCTAATTATTTTAGTGTATTTTGTAAAATACACTAAACTAGAATTGAAAAATAAAGTTAGCATATTTTTTCTTAACCTAAAGTAAGATTTGACTGATTTTACAATATTAACTGGTTTTGCAAACTAGATTATATAGTAAATATTTTAAAAAATGAACTAAATCTGCAGAGGCAAGATTAAAATAGTTGGTAAAGTGTCTACCTGCAATGCGGGAAACCCGGTTCAATTCCTGGGTCGGGAAGATCCCCTGGAGAAGGAAATGGCAATCCACTCCAGCACTCTTGCCTGGAAAATGCCATGGACGGAGGAGCCTGATAGGCTACAGTCCATGGGGTCGTAGAGTCGGACACGATTGAGTGACTTCACTTTCACTTTCAAGCTATATTAAACATAACATCTGTTTCCTCCTTCAATTGTAAGTTTATCAGGATTAAGTTACATTCATCATATTGTTATTATATATTCAGTGCTCAGTATGGTATCTAGTACAGATTATTATTTTCAATAATACAGAGAAACTTGGTTATAATTCTGCCTTTCCTCAACTGTAGAATATTCAAATGAATTGCATCATTATATGAAAAGTTTTATAGATATTTGACTTATACAGTTTTTTTTTAATAGATGGAAAGAGGAAGAATCAATATGTTAAACTGATTATCTTAATACCTATGCAGTACTCTGTGTCTGTGTGTAGATTTGAATTACCATCAAATGCCCTTTTGTTTCAGCCTAAGGACTCCCTTTAATATTCTTATAGGGCACATTTGCTAGTGATGAATGCTTTGTTTATCTGGAAATGTTTAATTTCTGCTTAGTTTTTGAAGAAAACAGCTGCATGTAGAATTCTTAACTGACAGTTTTTCTTTGAAAACTATGAGGATATTATCCAATTGTCTTCTTGGTTCAATAGTTTTTGATGAGACATGAGCTGTCAATCTTATTGAGGCTACTTAAGTCATTATTCACTTGCTGCTTTCAAGATTCTCTCTTGGTCTTTGATTTTTGCCAATTTGCCTAAGATGAGTGGATCTCTTCTATGTTTTATACTTATTGAATGAGTAGACTAATATTTTTCACAAAATTTGTGAATTCTTTAGCTACTATTTCTTCCATTTTTTCCTCCACATTTTTCATCTCCTCCTTCTAGAATTCTCAACAGGTATATGTTGGTATACTTGGTGGTAACCAATAGCTTGCTAAAGGTTTATACATTTTTCTTCATTATTCTTTGATTCTGTTTCTCAGACTGATAAGTCTAAAGGTGACTTCTTTCAAGTTCAGAGATTCTTTTTCTACAAGTTCAGCTCTTGTGCTGAATCTCTCCAGTCAATTTTCCCTTTCAGTTATTGTACTTGCTACTCCAGAATTTTTATTTGGTAATTTTATAACTTACTGTTTATTGATAGTGATATTCTCTATTTGGACAAGACATCACGCTCCTACTTTTCATTCATTCTTTAGTCATTTCCTTAAAAAAAAAAAGCATGTTTATAATAGCTGATAATAATTTTTGTTCAGTAATTCCAATATCTGTCTTCCTCTGGGACATTTTCTTTTGGCTGCTGCCATGTGCAGGTTGGAAAATAATTTCCAAAGATGAGACAGAATGAGAGGCAATTGAAGTGTATTAGAGTGGGAGACACTGTTAGAACAGCAGGCTGGCTCAAGGGAGAACTGACGTTGAGCAGTGGTCTTTAGTCCACTTTTATACCCAGTGTACTAGGAGTGGGATAGGGGTCTTGTGGTTCATTTGTTGATTGGATGAAGCATATATCCTGAGTGGGGGAAGAGTAAGACAAATACCTTCTCCCTAAGGGGTAGGAGGGGAGGCAGGTTATACTGCTCAGGAGGACCTGAAATCCATTAATAGTTACAACATGGGAGAGGGAAGGATGATAGGGGTCTGGTTTCCCATTCCTGCATTCCAAGACCCTCCTTGGTTTTATCTGTTCTTTCATCCTTGGGTCACCACAGCTGTTTCCCCCCATTCCTGTACAGGTGGCCTACTTTTCTTTTTGTTTGCATGTCTCATAAGTTTTGGTTGAAAATGGGGCATTTTAGAAGTGTATTTACTCTGGCATGGAATTGCTTCACTCTCCAGCACTTGCTGTTGTTACCTTTCTTCCCCTTGTTGCTGCTTATTATTTAACAACCTTGATGGACTAATCCTATTGTTTCTGTATTCTGTGTGGTGTTTGGACACTGAGTTTTCTACTATCTTTTTGTTTTTAAGTTCTTGTTTTTATTTTTAAATCTGCTTTCTAGAGATCAGCTCTAGGTCAGTGTAATTTAATGGCCTGCCAGTCATCAGTCAATCTTCCTTAAAGGCCTTGTGTGCTGTGTGCTAATTTTCTTTAGTTGTGTCCGACTCTTTGTGACCCCATGGACTGGAGCCTGTCAGGTTCCTCTATCCATGGATTCTCTAGGCAAGAGTAATGGCATGGGTTGCCATTTGCTTCTCCATAGGATCTTACCTGTATGCTTTCTACCATTTGCCAAAGGGTTTTATGTAAGAAGGTTCACCTCAAGCTTCTCAAATTTTACAGGATAGCCTTAGGTTATCACAGTGCTTATGTGGGCCTCAGTGGCAACTATAGTTGAGCAGTTGGTACCTTCTTTTCTCCTAGGTCTCTCCTGGACACGTGTATATCCAAAACTCCAAAATATGTCCTATTGGAGATTTTCAAAGTTTCCTTGTCATGTAGTTCTCAAGGATTTCCTTTAAAATTCCCAGTAAGACTCTTTATGCCCTTATATAAATAGTAGCCTTAGGCAACCAAGTAGTTGCCAGGAGTTCTGTACTATTTTGGTAATGCCTTGAGGACTACCTTACCCTCCCCCAAGGAATGAATGAATGAATAAATGGTATAAATGGAATCTCCCCTATTTATTTAGAATTATCTATGCTATTATTGCTGCCTGTGAGAACTGGTGATTCATAGTTTACATGTTCCTTTCACATGCATTATATTCTTGGGATTTTAACTCTGTCATTGAGGCAAACCAATACCTAGTTTGCTAAGTGTTATACTTAGGGACTTGATGTGTGAATGAAGAATAAAATTTATTTGAGAACAACAATTATGTATTATAAGTTCAACACAGTAGTTTTCAAAAATACAGAAATTACATATATATAAATATTAGCAAACATGTTTTTATTGAAAATTTATAATATATATATTTTTCATATTAAACAGCTCCAAAGTAGTCTTCATTCATCCAGCTCATAATCTGGCAATCAGTAAGGGATAAATAGTTGATGGGCAGAGTTTATAGGAAATATCAAGATTTTAATTTAATATATACTAAGAACTAAAATGGACTGGAATGGGTGAATTTAACTCAGATGACCAATATATCTACTACTGCGGGCAGGAATCCATCAGAAGAAATGGAGTACCCATCATGGTCAACAAAAGAGTCCAAAATGCAGTACTTGGATGCAATCTCAAAAATGACAGAATGATCTCTGTTCGTTTCCAAGGCAAACCATTCAATATCACAGTAATCCAAGTCTATGCCCCAACCAGTAACGCTGAAGAAGCTGAAGTTGAACGGTTCTATGAAGACCTACAAGACCTTTTAGAACTAACACCCAAAAAAGATGTCCTTTTCATTATAGGGGACTGGAATGCAAAAGTAGGAAGTCAAGAAACACCTGGAGTGACAGGCAAATTTGGCTTTGGAATACGGAATGAAGCAGGGCAAAGACTAATAGAGTTTTGTCAAGAAAATGCACTGATCATAACAAGCACCCTCTTCCAACAACACAAGAGAAGACTCTACACATGGACATCACCAGATGGTCAATACCGAAATCAGATTGATTATATTCTTTGCAGCCAAAGATGGAGAAGCTCTATACAGTCAGCAAAAAAAAAAAAAACCAGGGGCTGACTGTGGCTCAGATCATGAACTCCTTATTGCCAAATTCAGACTGAAACTGAAGAAAGTAGAGAAAACCACTAGACCATACAGGTATGACTTATATCAAATCCCTTATGATTATACAGTAGAAGTGAGAAATAGATTTAAGGGCCTAGATCTGATAGATAGAGTGGCTGATGAGCTATGGAATGAGGTTCGTGACATTGTACAGGAGACAGGGATCAAGACCATCCCCGTGGAAAAGAAATGCAAAAAAGCAGAATGGCTGTCTGGGGAGGCCTTACAAATAGCTGTGAAAAGAAGAGAAGTGAAAAGCAAAGGAGAAAAGGAAAGATATAAGCATCTGAATGCAGAGTTCCAAAAATAGCAAGAAGAGATAAGAAAGCCTTCTTCAGTGATCAATGCGAAGAAATAGAGGAAAACAACAGAATGGGAAAGACTAGAGATCTCTTCAAGAAAATTAGAGATAGCAAGGGAACATTTCATGCAAAGATGGGCTCGATAAAGGACAGAAATAGTATGGACCTAACAGAAGCAGAAGATATTAAGAAGAGGTGGCAAGAATACACAGAAGAACTGTACAAAAAAGATCTTCACAACCCAGATAATCATGATGGTGTGATCACTGACCTAGAGCCAGACATCCTGGAATGTGAAGTCAAGTGGGCCTTAGAAAGCATCGCTACAAACAAAGCTAGTGGAGGTGATGGCATTCCAGTTGAGCTATTTCCAATCCTGAAAGATGATGCTGTGAAAGTGCTGCACTCAATATGCCAGCAAATTTGGAAAACTCAGCAGTGGCCACAGGACTGGAAAAGGTCAGTTTTCATTCCAATCCCAAAGAAAGACAATGCCAAAGAATGCTCAAACTACTGCACAATTGCACTCATCTCACACACTAGTAAAGTAATGCTCAAAATTCTCCAAGCCAGGCTTCAGCAATATGTGAACCATGAACTCCGTGATGTTCAAGCTGGTTTTAGAAAAGGCAGAGGAACCAGAGAGCAAATTGCCAACATCCGCTGGATCATGGAAAAAGCAAGAGAGTTCCAGAAAAACATCTATTTCTGCTTTATTACTATGCCAAAGCCTTTGACTGTGTGGATCACAATTAACTGTGGGAAATTCTGAAAGAGATGCAAATACCAGACCACCTGATCTGCTTTTCGAGAAATCTATATGCAGATCAGGCAGCAGCAGTTAGAACTGGACATGGAACAACAGACTGGTTCCAAATAGGGAAAGGAGTACATCAAGGCTGTATATTGTCACCCTGCTTATTTACCTTCTATGCAGAGTACATCATGAGAAATGCTGGACTGGAAGAAACACAAGCTGGAATCAAGATTGCTGGGAGAAATATCAATAACCTTAGATATGCAGATGACACCACCCTTATGGCAGAAAGTGAAGAGGAACTAAAAAGCCTCTTGATGAAAGTGAAAGTGGAGCGTGAAAAAGTTTGCTTAAAGCTCAACATTCAGAAAACGAAGATCGTGGCATTTGGTCCCATTACTTCATGGGAAATAGATGGGGAAACAGTGGAAACAGTGTCAGACTTTATTTTTTTGGGCTCCCAAATAACTGCAGATGGTGACTGCAGCCATAAAATTAAAAGACGCTTACTCCTTGGAAGGAAAGTTATGACCAACCTAGATAGCCTATTCAAAAGCAGAGACATTAGTTTGCCAACAAAGTCCATCTAGTCAAGGCTATGGTTTTTCCTGTGGTCATGTATGGATGTGAGAGTTGGACTGTGAAGAAGGCTGAGTGCCAAAAAATTGATGCTTTTGAACTGTGGTGTTGGAGAAGACTCTTGAGAGTCCCTTGGACTGCAAGGAGATCCAACCAGTCCATTCTGAAGGAGATCAGCCCTGGGATTTCTTTGGAAGGAATGATGCTGAAGCTGAAACTCCAGTACTTTGGCCACCTCATGTGAAGAGTTGACTCATTGGAAAAGACTCTGATGCTGGGAGGGATTGGGGGCAGGAGGAGAAGGGGACAACAAAGGATGAGATGACTGGATGGCATCACTGACTCGATGGACGTGAGTCTGGGTAGACTCCAGGAGTTGGTGATGGACAGGGAGGCCTGGCATGCTGCGATTCATTGGGTCGCAAAGAGTTGGACACGACTAAGGGACTGAACTGAACTGAACTGAATCCTAGGAAGGCTGACATTTAGATTAGATGCATTTATTACTTTATTTACTATACTTAAAAAAATTAAAAAACCCTAGATTGGTATTGTCTTTCTCTAGAATATACGCTCCAAACGTGCAGATACCATATCTCCCTTGTCATCAGTGCTTCCTATATGCTCTAGCAGAGTTGGTACTTGATATACATTTTATTTAATGAATGAATTCTGTCTTATAGCTGGACATCTTAGGCACAAAGAGTAATCTTTTTTCTCCCTCATTTGAGAACTTCTAAAATACAGAGTATATAAGAATAACACAGAAATCTACTGAAGGCTTCTTTCTTATAATTCTTGTTGCAACTTACTGTGAACATCTTCTTTTCCATCATGCATTTTGTGGTGATTATTAATCTTTTTTAATATAAAAACTATTTGAGAATTCAATGAGATATTTGTGGACCCTATTGCTTGAGGGGGAGGAGGAATACATTTCTTTATCCATGCATCCACACACAAAATCTTTTTTTTTTTTTTTAGCTTTTAATTTGTATTGGGTTATAGCTGACTAAAAATGTTGTAGTAGTTTCAGGTAAATAGCAAAACGGCTCAGCTATGCATATCTATGTATTCAGTCCAGTTCAGTAGCTCAGTCGTCTCTGACTCTTTGCAACCACATGGACTGCAGGACGCCAGGCCTCCCTGTCCATCACCAATTCCCAGAGTTTACCCAAATTCATGTCCGTTGCGTTGTTTGATGATCCAGTAGATGTTAGCAATTTGATCTCTGGTTTCTCTGCCTTTTCTAAAACCAGCTTGAACATCTGGAAGTTCACAGTTCACATATCGCTGAAGCCTGGCTTGGATAATTTTGAGCATTACTTTACTAGTGTGTGAGATGAGTGCAATTGTGCAGTAGTTTGAGCATTCTTGGCATTGCCTTTCTTTGGGATTGGAATGAAAACTGACCTTTTCCAGTCCTGTGGCCATAAATTTGCTGGCATATTGAGTGCAGCACTTTCACAGCATCATCTTTCAGGATTTGAAATAGCTCAACTGGAATTCCATCACCTCCACTAGCTTTGTTTGTAGTGATGCTTCCCAAGACCCACTTGACTTTGCATTTCAGGATATCTGGCTCTAAGGGAGTGATCACACCATCATGATTATTTTGTTGTGAAGATCTTTTTTGTATAGTTTTTCTGTGTATTTTTGCCACCTCTTCTTAATATCTTCTGCTTCTGTTAGGTCCATACCTTTTCTGTCCTTTATTGAGCCCATCTTTGCATGAAATGTTCCCTTGGGATTAGGTAGTTAGAATATAAAAAAGGAGTCCAAATTAGTGGTGGCTAAAAGACAAAGAATTGGAGGAGAAAATGGCAACCCACTCCAGTGCTCTTGCCTGGACAATCCCAGGGATGGTGGAGCCTGGTGGGCTGCCGTCTGTGGTGTCGCACAGAGTCGGACACGACCGAAGCGACTTAGCAGCAACAGCAAAAGATAAAGAAAGGAAAAAGCCCGTGAAAATAGAACAAAGGAAGGTCTGAGGACTGGAGTGAGAAACTCAGGTGAAGAAACAGCCCTCCTGGCTAGCCCAATATACATGGGGCAGGCTCAGGGGGAGGAGAAAAAACATATCAAAAGAGGAGCCATAAGGGAGTTGTGTGCCTGTCTTGGGTCAGCCCACCCTCACGTCTTGAGGATGTATTTTCCTTTGCTTGCCAAATAAAACTGAGCTGTAACCGAGCTGTAACACTGGTCCGCCACTTCAAATTTTTGCTGTGGCAAGACAGAACTGAGGAAATTACATACTCCTGTGACATATCTGGTGCCGTGACTTGGATTTAACCTGGCTGAAACAACCCAGCTCGGCCCCTGTGAGGCAGAGGCCAAGCATAGCAGAAACCCAACTCGGCGAAAGCTCACGTAGTAGAAGCTGAATGTGAAGAAAACCCAGTGCAGTGGAAGTGACAAGAAGCCTAGTGTGCTGGAAACTGGGACAGCAAAAACAAACTAGGCAGAAAGCTCACACAGCTCAGTCTCAGATTTCAGAAGACCTCTGGTTAAGGCACGAGGTCCTCACCCCTGGAAGGATATATGGCTAACAAAATCTTAATTCCTTTACTGTCTCTTGTTTCTTGTTTCCTTGAACTCCATGTGAACAGGCAAGCGGCAGTGGGTGCAACTGAGGGACACTGCCAGGGGGCTACTTCGCAGTGTGTCCAAAAGCTTCCACTACCTTCTGTGCCTTAGTAGCTGTTGCCCAAGCAGGTGAGGGTTTTTCTGTCTTTAATCTTGTTTGTGCCAAGGATCAGGTCAATGAAAATTGTGAGCACAGGTCAGATATTTAGTAGATTTTCTGGCAGGTTATGAAGGGGATTCCTCAGCACATTTTTCCCACTGCTTTTTCCTCCTGTCCTTCTGCCCCTCTCTCCATATGTGCCACTGCTCACAAAGTACTGGGCAGGTCATCACCTTCCCATTTCTGAAAGTTGTGTTTGAAACTTTTTACCTAAGATTGGCACTCAAACCCATGTGGCAGGGACTCTGTGCTATGCTTAGTCACTCAGTTGTATCTGACTGGGACTTGAGACCGGCCCAAACCCATGGTACCTGGTTTCAGGATCTAATGAAGCTTAGGTTCTTGATGTCTTATTGCAAAAAAAATTGAGTAAGAGACACAGCCATAGGTAAGAGGCGGATTGTTCGGATTTAGAGAGAAGCACACTCCAAGAGTGTGGGCCATCATAGAGGGTGAGTGTGTTGGCCATGGAATGTGGGGTGGTTAGTTTTCATGAGCTGGGTGTTTCTTATGCTAATGAGTGGGAGGATCATTCCAACAATTGGAAAACCACCTACTCCTTGGTCTTTTGATAGTGCCTTGGAATTCTGGATGTCATTTAGCTTGCAGATTGAGAATCAAGGTTTAGTTGAAATTGACTTGTCTGTCATCTTGGACCCATTTGATTTTAATTGGTTTATGTTATGCCCTTGGGCTATGTCATTCTTTCAAAAGCTGTGCCCTGGCCCCTTCCCTCCTGTTTCATGCTCTTTTCCTGAGCCCCGTCCAGGCCCACAGTGTTGCCTCTACAATCTTCTGGAGGGACAACCAGAAAATAGCTGGCCCTTGGGAGGGAAATACTGTATGGTATCCAATCCCACTAGATATTCAGGCCTTCATTTTCCACGTTTCCTACAATACTTGCAACAACAGCATCTCTCATTGGACGTGCTAGGGCAGGTGACAGGCACATAATGCCTGCTAGAAGTCAATCTGTTGGTGACATCCCTTCAAGGGAAATTGGGCTTCCAGGGATAATGGTTGTCACTTTGGGAGTTCGCCCTGCAGGCTATTTGAGCCCAAGCCCTTACCACCCTTATCTTAAATTTACAAACATACCCCCCAATCAAATCTCCACTCAACTTTTATGGGACATCTGCTCTGTTGCCTCTTATCAATTTGTTCTTAAGCCACCAACTAACTCCTACAACTAGGACCCTGCCCCCTTGTAGGCAATATCCCTCCACCCCATTTAATATTAAAATACTCTTAATGTCCCTAACAGGACCAGATAACACACCCCTTTGTCATTACTTCTGTTATTACCTAGAGTGGGTCTATGTCAATGAAATGTTTACCATTGAAAACACCCTAAACTGTTCTTATGGAGAACTAGGGGAGAAAATCAGTGATTTACATTCCCTCAGAGCAATAAGAGGATAAGGCCTATGGCTATTTCACCAAGTTCCCAGTCTCAGGGCACAGGTTTGGACCACTTTACATCATGGTATCTATTCCCATCCATGGTGGACAAACCAGCAATGAGTTAAGATTACACTCCCTTAATCCTACCCAGCAATGGTCATGCTGGAGACTGGGAATGGCCAACTCCAACCTGGGGGTCCCAGGAGGTCGACCTGCCTTGACCTGCCTAGGGATCCAGTCCCCATGAGATTGTCATGGCTCATGGATCCACCAGCCCAGTGTCCCAGGAGTTCAACTTGCCTCAACCTACCTAGGGATCTGATCCTTGAGAGGTTGTCACACCTCAACCTGCTCAGGGATCTGCCGGTCCCAGAAGGTTGGCAAGCATTGACCTGCCCAGGGACCCAATTCTCGGGAGACTGACCTGTCTCAACCTGCCTGGGGATTCGATCTCTAGGAGGCTGTCATACTTCAGCATGTCTGGGGATCTTCACTCTGACCTGGGGACTCCTGGCTCTCAGATTGCAACAGTACTAGGTAGGATAAACTTCAGAAAGACTCACCCCTAAGGAAGTCCACCCATAAAAATAGGAGGCCTATTAGTTTTTTTTTTTTTTTTTTTCCTCCCTGTCATCACTGTATTTCAGGTGGGAAATAACCAATCCACTTGCCGACAGATGCCCTTGAGATGCATCCTTGTTAACTGGAAGCTGTTCAATCCTCTAACTCTAAGGAGAAGTAGCTTAAAATTCCTTTGTACCAGTGCGTGGCCAAGATATCCTCTGGGGGATAAGAAACACTGGCCTGAGGATGGGAGTTTAAATTACAATACCATCCTGCAGCTAGACTTATTCTGCAAAAGACAAGGGAAATGGACAGAGATCCCCTATGTCCAAATTTTCTTCTGACTCAGAGATATGCAGGAACTCTGTTTTAAGTACGGAATTGTTGTATGCCCTAAACGTGAGCATACTAGGCAAATGGTGTTAGGCACAGACAACCAAGAGGCTCACTTCCCATGGCTCCTGAGTTGCATGGTCCTCCTTCCTTATATCCAAATATGCCCCCATATCCGGGAGCACCCCCTCCACAAAAGCCAACTCAAGTATGTCCCTTAGTTGAAACTGGAGGAGAATTTGGATCAACCCAGGTCCATAAGCCCTTCTCCCTCTTAGAACTAAGATCAAACAAGACCTGGAAAGCTATACAGATGAACCAGGAAAATATATGGATACATTCCAACACATTACCTTGGCCTTTGACTTGACATGGAAGGATATCAAGGTCATATTTAGTCAAACTTTATCTGACCCTGAGTATGCTAGGGTCTTAAAGGAAGTCCAAAGGTATGCTACGGGGCTTCACATGTCACCTTCACAGATGATAAATATGCAGTGGGAGAAACTGCGGTCCCCTCCTAATTGGAATTATAATGGCCCTGAGCACATCTGGGAAAGGGATTATTTTCTGATCTGTGTAAAGACAGAACTAAAAGCATCCAAGCACAAAGTAATCAGCTATGCCTGGGTCTCAGCAATAAGTCAGGAGCCCAGTGAGATCCCCAATTGCCTTTCTGGAAAGGCAAAAAAAGCCCTCAAAAAGTTTACCAATCTGGACTTAGACTCCTACGAGGGACAGGTGATTTTAAAGGACAAATTCCTGTCCCAGTGTGCATTAGACATCAGGATAAAGTTACAACAGCTACAGCAGCAGGACCCCACTGCCTCTTTAGATGAGATGGTCCAGACAGCCACCAATACCTTTTATAACAGAGAACAGGAGAGGAAGACGAAGGCCCAGGAAAGGGAGAAAAGGAAAGAGACAAGGCATTCCCAGATGGTGGCTGCCCTCCAGGGAAGCCCTATGGCAAACCCTGAGTCCTTAAAGGACAAGGCACAAGCCAAATGCATAGATAGGCAGGACAATGGGCCAAACTTCCAAACAGAAACAAGTCTCCTAAAATGACTTGCTACAAATGCCATCAGTTTAGACCTTGGGCAGCACTGTGCCATTGGGACCAAGAGCCTCAAGGTCAAGTGCCAAGCCTTCCCTCATGACGTTCAACAGGACTGAAGCAGCCCGCTCCAGCCAGTCCACCTGTCACAGATAACCATCACGGGGCTGGAGCCAAGGGTGAAACTGGATGTGGAGAATAGGTCTGAGAATTTCTTGGTTAACACAGGGGCTACCTACTCTGTCCTGACCTCCTATTTCTCCTCCCAAACCTGTACCATTTGGGATATTCCAGGAAAAACAACTACAGAAAGATTCACCCAAGCACTTATTTGATTCTGGAATGGACAAATATTTTCCAGTCAGTTTCTGGTGGCCCCTGAGTGTCCTACTCCCTTATTGGGAAGAGATATACTCACTAAATTGGGACCACCCTTGTGATGGGAAGCTTTTCAGCCCCTGGAGCCCTACAGCTTCTGGTTACTACTGAAGAATCCATTACACCCTCTCCAATAGGGAGGGACCAAAAACTATGGGAGGACAAAATTAAGCCCCAGGTGTGGGACCAGGGGACTACTGAACGAGCCTACCAAGCTGAACTGGTCATCATTGTCCTTGGAGATCCCAGTCAGTTTCCAAACAGGAAAAAATACCCCCTCAGAAGAGAAGCTCATGAAGGACTGCAGCCTCTAATAAATAAATTCTTTGCCTGTGGGCTATTGGTCTCCACCAATTCACCATGTAACACCCTGATCCTCCCTGTAAAGAAAAAGGACAGGACCTGATGAATGGTTCAAGATCTTCTGATCATAAATGAAGCGGTAGTCCCTCTCCATCCCACAGTACCCAATCCCTATGTAATCTTGGGAGAAATCCCACCCAGTGCCAAGTGGTTTACAGTCCTGGATATCAAGGATGCATTCTTTTGCATACCACTGGCTAAAGAATCCCAATATCTTTTTGCCTTTAAGTGGGAGGCTCCAGGAGAAAAACAACAGATGACTTGGACGGTATTTCCTCAGGGGTTGAGAGAGAGCCCCAAGCTGTTTGGGAAGGCTCTTAGCCAGAATCTCCTAGATCTGGACCTGGGACCTAATGGAAAAATATTACAATATGAAGATGATTTACTAATTTGCTCTCCACATGAGAAAAATGCCCAGAAACATACAATTAAGGTTCTAAACTTGAGAGGGGATATAAAATCTCCTGTGATAAGGCACAGATGATCAAGATAAAAGTGACTTGCCTGGGAGTTCAGATTACACATGGGTCCAGGAGGCTGTCCTTTGAGTATAAGGAATCCTCCAGTTGCCACCCACTAACTTGAAAGCAATTGTGAGCTTTCCTAGGGCTAACTGGGTATTGTAGAATCTGGATACCCAACTATGGTCTCATTGCCCAGCCCTTATATGAAAGCTTGAAGGGATGGGATGATTCAATCCCATTGATGTGGGGAAGTCCTCAAAGAAGGCAGAGGCTACAGTAAAACAAGCCTTACCTCAAGCACCCACCTTGAGGTTGCCAGACCCAAAAAAAGCATTCCAACTTTATGTCCATGAAAAGGAAGGAATAGCCTTGGAAGTGTTAGCTCAAAGGTTGGGACCTGAGCCCCAGCCTAAGTTTACTTATCCAAGAGGCTCAACCCAATGCCTAAGGCTGGCCTCCTTGCCTTCAAAATCTCAGAGCTGTTGCAGTCGTGACAGAAGATACTTTCAAACTCTCTTTTGGGGACAAACTATTTTTACCAGCCACCAAGTGAAGAAACTCCTGAATGGGAGAGGCCATTTATGGATGTCTAATCAAAGGATCCTCAGATATCAAGTAGTGCTGATGGAAAATCCAGACCTCACTATATCCTCTTGTGAGGTTCTTAACTTAGCTACCCTCCAGCCTACCCCTGAGAGCTATCTCCCCTTTCACTCTTGCCCAGAAACCTTGGACAAAAACACTGAGAAGGAATGTCAGAAGATCCTCTGACCAACCGTGAGGAAATCTGGTACACTGATGGAAGCAGCTTTGTCTTGGATGAAAAAAGAAGAGCTGGATATGCAGTAGTCTCCAATTTTGAGACCATAGAGGCTAAACCTTTGTCATCAGGTACATCAGCCCAATTAGCTGAGCTCATAGCCCTGACTCGAGCTTTAGAGCTGGGAAAGGAAAAAGAGTAGCCTTTTACACTAACTTCAAGTATGCCTTTCTGGTGCTACATGCACATGCTGCTATTTGGAAAGAAAGAGGCCACTTGTCCACCTGAGGGTCCCCAATCAAATATGGTGATCGAATCCTTAGGCTCTTGGAGGCAGTCCATCTGCCCACTGAGGTTTCAGTCTCCCATCGTAAAGGACACCAAAAAGGGAGCACAGAAGTGGCATGAGGGAACCAAGAAGCCAATCAGACAGCTAAGAGAGCACTTATACAGAACAATGACCTAATAGGGGTTGCCACCTTAGTTTCACAGAGTAATTTGCCAGAAACTACTGAAGGTGAGACTCTTAAAGCTAAGAATGAGGACTTCCAAGATCATATGGAGTGGTTCCAAAAGGAGGAACTCCTTTTTCTGCCTGGAACCCCCAATGGAAGTTGGTTAACTCTTTACATACCATCACTCATTTAGGGGAAAGGCCCTCCAAAGATTACTAGAAAGGTCTTTCAGAGGAACAGGCCTCCAAACAGCTCTAAGGCAAGGTCTCCTCTTGTCCCACTTGCCCTAGGTGGTCGAAGACCCCAGCTGGCCCAGCCCATCCAATGGCATGGGACCTACTCAGGAGAGGACTGGCAGATGGACTTCACCCAGATGCCAGTTTCTCAAGGGTATAAGTACCTGTTAGTCATGATACATTCACAAGATGGATTGAAGGCTTTCCCACCCGGACTGAGAAGGCTGAGGAAGTGGTAAAAAAAAAAAAAAAAAGGAAGAAACTGCTCCATTCTGAGATTTGGTCTGCCCAGGTCATTACAAAGTGACAATGGAACACCATTTATTTCTAATGTCACCAAGAGGTCTCTAAAGCATTGGGCATTACTTGTTATCTCCATTGTGCCTGAAGGCCTCAGTCTTCAGGTAAAGTAGAAAGAGCCAACCAATTCTTAAAATCAGTGATAAAAAAGATAACCCAGGAGACTACCCTGGGTTGGAAGGAGCCTTTACCAATAGCTCTCCTCTGCACCTGTATTGCCCTTAAGGAACAGGTTGGTCTTAGTTCTTATGAGATGCTATATCGGAGACCTTTTGCTTATGTCAATGACCTCTTCCTAGATCCAGAGGCTCCGACCTTCTGGTCTCATACCATGGCCATTGTGCAATTCCAGCAGGATATATGCTTGTGGGGTGTCAACCAGGACCCAAAAGATTCTAAAGACCCACCAGTATATGCTCCATGGATTCAAGTCCTATTAAAGTCTGGAAAGATGGGTCCCCAAAGACTCAGCTCCAGCACACATGGAAGGGCCCCTACCTTATAATACTTTCTACCCCCAGATCATTCAAGGTACCAGCACATGACTCCTAGATTCACTACTTATGAGTCAAGCCATGGAAGAAAACAGAAAAGGACACTCAATACACCCGTGAGCCCCTGGGAGATCTCAGATACCTATTCAGGACTACAAATGAGTGCCAGTCTAATGAACACTCCTAAAATTAAGTTTCTGGGGATAGCTACCTCAGGATAGCTCTAAAGAGCCAACACATCTTGGCTCAGGATAGCTCTAAAGAGCCAACACATCTTGGCTCAGGATAGCTCTAAAGAGCCAACACAGCTTGGCAGGGATAACACAAAATCGACAGGAGATAAATCTCCTGATCCCTGAACAAGGAGAGACTTGAGCCATCATGAATGAGATGTGTTGTTTCTGGGTAAATACCTCCAGATAAGTTAAAGAAAGTCTCACAGCCCTCAAGAAAAACATTCAAATCCTGCTGCTGCTTCAGTCATGTCCAACTCTGTGTGACCCCATAGATGGCAACCCACCAGGCTCCTCTGTCCCTTGGATTCTCCAGGCAAGAATATTGGAGTGGGTTGCCATTTCCTTCTTCAATGCGTGCATGCATGCTAAGTCATTTCAGTCGTGTCCAACTCTGTGTGAACCCATGGACAGCAGCCCACCAGGCTCCTCCATCCACAGGACTGTCTAGGCAAGAATACTGGAGTGGGTTGCCATTTCCTTCTCCTTTCAGATCCTACAGGGCCTCAAAGAATGAGCTGGAGAATTTGTAGGGTGGCTACAATCTCTCTTTGGGGAATTCTTCTCCTGGCGAGGGGGAATTTAGAGTTGGCTAATGCCCCTACTAATCCCTGTTATCACCATATTGATGGTGCTTATGACTGCTCCATGTATTATCAATCGTCTAACCCATTTTGTCTCAGCCCAGGTTAACAAGCTACAACGTGCAGTGTCAGTTTAACAAGGATATATAAAACTACACCTGACCTTGGAAAATATCACTCACCCTTAGATGGACACCACTATAAGGACTCTGAGCTTGAGACGAGCAAGAGGGGGAAGCTCAATGCCCTTTGCTATCCCAGCTCAGCAGGAAGTAGCCAGAGAGACCTCGATACCTCTACTCCCAAGGAACTGGGCTGCCCATCTCTTGAGGGGGGGAGTTGTAGGTAGTTAGAATAAGAAAAAGGAGTCTAAAATAGTGGTGGCTAAAAGACAAAGAAAGGAAAAAGCCCACAAAAGTAGAACAAAGGAAGCTCTGAGGACCAGAGTGAGGACCTCAGGTGAAGCAAACAGCCCTCCTGGCTCGCCCAATTTACATAGGGCAGGCTCAGGAGGAGGAGAAATAAACATATAAAAAGAAGAGCCAAAATTCAGCTGCGTGCCTGTTTTGGGTTGGCCTGCCCTCACGCCTTGAGGATGTATTGTCCTTTGCTTGCCAAATAAAATTGAGCTGTAACCGAGCTGTGATGCTGGCCCGCTGCTGCAATTTTTTGCTGTAATGAGACAGAATCGAGGAAATTACAGACTCCCCGACATATGTATCCATTCTCCCCCAAACTCTCCTCCCATCCAGACTGCTACATAATATTGAGCAGAGTTCTATGTGCTTTACAGTAGGTCCTTGTTGATTTTCCACTTTAAATATAGCAGACAAGGGGGAGGAGAACCTTTCTTTATTCATCCATTTACACACAAAATATTTTTTATAAATTTTTTTGGAGATGGGTGAAGGCATTAGTTTAATAATCCATTGAGACAGTACAGTTGACCCTTGAACAACATGAGTTTGAACCACTAGGGTCCATTTTTTGCAAAGATTTGTTTTTCAATAATAAATATGATAGTTCTACACAATCTATGTCTGGCTGAATCTATGGATGTGGAACTGCAGATATGGAGGAACCACATATATAGAGGGCTTACTCTAAATTATGTGTGGAATTTTGGCTGTACAAAGGATGGATGTACCTAACAACCTCATTGTTCGAGGGTCAACTGTACGAGTCCATTAAGGCTACTTTTGCTGTAGTAATGAAGTTGCAAAATCAGCAAAACAAGCAAGGCCTATCTCTCGTTCACATTTATGTTCAGCACTTGTAAGTTAGTCATAGCTGTTGTCTCTATGCCTTTTCTTTCTGGGGTTCAGTATAAAGGAGCCATCTTTCATACTGTCATAACATGCTGCTTGTGTAGCACAGCAAAAATAGCATATACTTTCAAATAGCATAGACAGTACACATTTTTGGTCAAAGTGAGTCACATCTGCAAGCTTTATGTTGTTAATAGAGTGGAGAAGTACAATTTTCCAATGAAAAGGGTTCCTACTATGTACACCATCAAGTCTGATGCTGGCAGTCCTCAGAAAGTGGCGGGTAGGGATAATAGAGATTACTACAAAACCTCTCCATGGCCCCAGAGTAAGAGCTAAATCATTTCACTATTTTCCCTCTGTGCATCAGTCAGTGTTCTCCAGAGAAACAGAACCAATATGGTATGTGTGTTTGTGAGTGTGCACATGTGTCTGTTTTAGGAATTGACTCATTATTATGGAGGCTGACATGCTCAAAATCTCCTATGAAGCCCAGATATCATCAGGCTGAAGACTTAGGGAAGAGGACTTGCTGCAGTTTAAGTTCAAAGGCATCCTACTGGCAGAATCTTCTCTTGCTCAGGGGGTGTCAGGCTTTCTGTTCTGTTCAAATCTTCAACTGATGCCAACCCATGTTATAAAGGCAATCTACCTAACTCAAAATCCACTGACTTAAATGTTTATTTCAGCTAAAAGTATCCTTTGGAAACATTCAGAATAATGTTTGACTGCAGAGCTGGGCACCATGGCCCAAACAAGTTGACACATAAAATTTACTATCACACTATGTATATAGTTACCTTTAGCTCATTTATTTATGTCATAGTATAAGTCAGCCTTAGCAAAAGATTTATTGAACATTTCTATCAATTATGATATATGCACAGCACTGAAAGAGAATCAAGATATGCAAGATAGTCCTTTCTTTTTCACATGGGCAGAACCTCTAGTGTTTTGTCTCTTGTACATTGCTAGTACTTAGAACAATATTTTGTGACATAGAACATACTTATACAGATTTGATTAATGTGTGAAAATTACATGGATATCCCAAGGAGTAGACAAGTAACTGTAAAATAAACTAGGCTATATTAAGTGTCAAAATAAAAAGTCAACCATATTCAGAGGATAGTTTAAAAAAGAATACTATTATGTAGAATTTTGGAGATTAGTAATATTTGAGATACCCTGAATGACATTTAATAGAAGTTGAATCAGGTAAGGAATAGAAAGGAAGGATATTAAGTTCTCTGTGTTTAGGAAAACAGATATAAGGATATTCACTATAGCACTATTGATACACATTTTGAAATAACTAAATGCCCACCTACGAGAGAATAGTGATATATCCATTGTATGGAATATGATATTAGAATTAAAAAGAGATAGGTAATATGATAGATGTCTAAGGCATTGTAATTTTTAAAAAAACCTACATAATCATACTATATATTTTCTGTGGGTGCATATATGGGTGTAAATGCACAAAAATACAAGTGTATCTATGTAAAAATGATGGTTACATCTGAGGAGTGGGATTGACAATGATGTGAGAGGAATTTTAGTTTTTTTTGTAATGTTTTTAATGAGAATTTTATTCATGTATAACTGAAAGAATAATGATATGGAAGGAAAACTGGCCACTGGAACAGTAAAAAAAAAAATGTTAATCTAGTATGGCCCTTATAAAAGAGGAAAAAAAAACCTGATTTTAAATATCCCAGGCAATTGTTAGAATCTCTGTTATCACTTTGTATTGAGTGTTGTTTTAAAAAATGCCATGTGGAAGGACAATTGTGAAATCAGAATCAAAGAAATGAAAGCAAATTTCAAGTAACAGAAAGGGTTGGAAGGAAAGGAGTGATAAGTTATTGGCAAATGCAAATGTTAATTTCTAAATTCTTACTGTACAGAGTAATTGGCTAGTTCAGTTGTTATCAAGGGGTTTGGAAAGAGAAATAATATTTTAGAGTATTCATGCTAAGTCACAAAACTACAGATGCCCTTTTTCGGTATGTATAAATGAAAAATCACACCAAAATTTAATTATGAAATGAAAAAGAGCTATTTGTTCCATTTTCTGCCAGTTTTGACCTGCCATGACTCATGGAACTATTTCAACCTTTGAGGATATATTAACTGCAATGGCTTAAAAACATAGAACATTATTCTTTAAACATAACCTAGGATAGTAGTAGTATAATCAACGCTACTAGATAAGAAAACACATATAGTAAAATCTAGTTTCCTAGAAAAGAGTCAAGCCTTTATTACATGATGTATATGACAAAGTAAAATACCATAGTCCCCGCTTTGGGTTGATTTTTGTTTTCTAAAGAGAGTGCCATGCTCTTGTGAAATAACTAGATTCTAGAGATAATAGCAAATAATTTAATAGAACCACAAAATCTCAGAATCATACAAGTGAGCTAACACACTTTACTACTCTTTTCTTTCTCTCATTCTCACTTTCTCCATCTTCTGGGATGCTTTATCTGTACTATATACTTGAATATCACTAGTCTGGGAATTTGTTCTTAGTACTGATAGTTCTGTCTTTCAGTTCTGTCTCTGAACAATCTATGTTGTCATGAACGTTTTATTTAGTTAGTTTTTGTCATTCCTTGGTTTTGACTGAGGAAACTATGGGGCTATTTTACTTTTCTTTCTTGAAATATCTTTTTCTAAGGTTTATGTGAATAATACCTAGTAACATACACATATAATTTAAAATCACTTTTAACATTTTAAATGTAAATAATTCTCTAGGACTATTTACGTTTTATCTGGTACAAACTTTGGAGCCAATAAACCAGTAGAATCTATGATAGAAAGTAACAATGCTGAAAGAATAAATAAATATGTCCTTCTATTAGGAAATGAACCTGGTTTTTGTAAAATGAAATCATGCTTGACTATTATAGATCTTTGAGTGGGTAACTAAAATAATGAATTAGTGAGGGCTAGGGAATATGTGTTATTTAGACTTCATTTGGATTTTGGCAAAGTTCCTCATCAAGGACTATTTTCTAAGAATGTGAGTTACTGTGAAATTACAATGAATCCAGGGAGGAATTGTTTAGTCATGGATAGAGAATTAGCTTAGTGACAGAAAACAGGGATGAACAGGCACTTTCCTACAAAGATAAGAATAAATGGTAGAGTCCTCCTCTGATGCTGCTGGGCCCGGATTTACTTAACCTAATCTGGGAAAAGGGCAAGACCACAAATACTTCCAATCTCCATATGTTCTGGACTCCCACTGCTTAACAAAATGCTCTTTTAATTAGTGTACAGCTGCAGGAAGAGCTCCCAAGGCAGGGGAAATAGCAGTTTCATAAAGTCTACATATGATCAAGGTTAAGGGAGAATAATCTGAATTCTGTATATATTTATAAGAGAGTGTACCGCAAACTAGCTTATGATCAGAAATGGAGTTTGAGCTCCTCCTCAGAGAAACAAAAGCATTATTCCATAGTCAATGTGGTCCTCATGACTGCAGGCGTCATCAGAGTAATGGAAATAAAACAGAGAAGCGTCTTCAGTTATCTCTAATAAACCCTATTTGCTCCTAAAATATTTTGAAAGTGTCCATTTTCTTTGTCTAAGGGAAACAATCACAGAGTTTAAGATTAATAATTGATGTGATCAAGGAAAGAGATGAGGGAGAGTAAATGAGGAAAAACTGATAGAAAGCAGCAGCAGTCATATTCATTATGTATAAAGCATTTATACATGGGCATTGAATATTTCTTAAAGCTAGAGAAAAAATGAAAGAAAATAGTTTCTTTATAAGTAAATGTATGAAAATCACTATTGTAATTAGCACAGGTAGAAATAATGTGTTGAGTGTTTTATCCAGACTGCTCGTGGGGCAGGAAGCTGGGGATAGTGTAGATTTGATCATTCATGTTTTATTTATAATTGATGTTATAAAGGAAAACCATGTCTTTTACTAAATTTCCTTTAGTGCAGTTGTTACAGACATATGGACAACTACTTAAAAAAATTACATTGAAGCTGCTAAGAGAGAAGTGATAGAAAGACTATGTGTTAAAACAGGGAGCTTTGCAACAGCCTCCATGTGAAAAAAAATTATGAACTTTCCATGAATGTTATCATCTACATATAGCATCAGACTTTCAGGGTAAGAAGATACTAGCGTCATATTGAATTCAGAAAAATTAATGCTATGATTTTAAAGCTTCTGTAGATTGTTGTAAAAGAAGATTCTAGTAATGCTTCCATTTGCTATTACAGGTCAGTACCATGCCCACAGCATAGCTTAGCCAGAGGTTTATCCAAAGTGGTGTACTAAGTTGAGTAGTGCCCTGCTCACCACTAAATTCATATCTTTCCAGGACTTTAGAATTTACTTTATTTCAAAATAGGATTGTTGAGGATATAATTATCTAAGATGAGGTCACCCTGGATTAGGATGGGCCCTTTATCCAATATGATTAGTGTCCTTATAAAAAGAGGGGGGAGAGATATAAAGACAGATATACACAGAGGGAAGGACACTGGGTGACAAGAGAGGCATCGATTTGAGTGATGACTCTACAAACTAGGAAGCATCAAAGATTGCCAACAGCAGTGTAGGCAGAGAATTTCCCTAGAACCTTTAAGAAAAGATTTTCCCTAGAATCTTCAGAGAGCATGGCCTTGCTGATATCTTGATGTCAGACTTCCACCTTCTAGAACTTTGAGAGAATAAATCCTCTTGTTTGAGATCATGCATTTTCTGGTAATTTATTACATCAGCCCCAGGAAACTATTAATAATACAGATGAGGAGGAGTGGGGTCTGCATAATATTATAGTGATGTTGTCATTGTTGCCTGGGCTTTTCAGGTGTGTGTTCTTCTCTACAGACCTTGATTGTTTAGCTTGTGGTCATGGACTGTGTTTTCTTTCAGAGCCATATGGGGTGTGTGTGTGTGTGTGTGTGTGTGTGAGTGAGTGAATGTGAGGGAGAGAGAGAAGATGGGAAGAAGGGAAAGGGAGAGGGACACAGAGTTCTGGAAGGAAACTAGTCTGATTGCGAAAATCCGTCCTTCTCCACCCTCCTTCCCACTGTTACTCTCGAATAAGCAATGAACTTTTGGGACTTTGGAGAACGTATTACTTGCTAAGGTCTACATATGGCCTGGTGCGATAGGGTGGCAAATGCCAAACCAAATAGTATAAAGGACATAATTTACATAGAGGATATTGTATTTGCACTAGTCAAGTTTGAAAATGTATCAAGAATATATTGAATAAAAAATGGTGATCAAGGTCAAGGAAACAAGGTGCATCTACAGTACAATTCCCCTTTGAAAGGTTTAATATTTATGATTGCATTTCTTTTGGATCAAGGCAGCTAGAGTATCAAGTCTACCATTTTTCCATTTTTAAGACTTTGTGGCAGGAGAGAACCCACTGTACACTAACCCTTCAGCTGTTGAACCACCATCTCTGATGACTATCTTAGTCAATGTTTCCAATTTATGGTAGACAAATAATTGAAGACCCTAAAAGTAGATGTGAATTATGATTTTTACATATACCAGTGGTAGATGACCTTTTTCAAATGAAGGGGAAAGCTGAAACTTGAATTTAAAAAGTTGTTCTTTTATTTATTCTTTAAATATTTATTGAGTGCCTACTGTATGCTAGACATTAGTTTAGGCCCAGGGGATGTGGTATGAACAACAGACAAGATATCTTCCTTAAACAACTTTAATTATAGTGCTGTTAAAGTAACTCAGTAGTACTTACCAAAATGGCTATTTTCAAAATGTCTTTTTAAGAGTGGTCTTTAGGGAAGATATGGAAAATAGTACCAAACCATTTCTCATGTCAATCAGAGCTTTGTTGATAAGCACAAGTCCAAACATTGTGTTAGATCCTGGAAACAAAAATAACTTTCATTAAAAATTCACTGGCCAGGATAAGAATGGATGTAAATAAGTACACAATTCAATGGTTTATGTAAGAGGGTAGAAATGTATTCTGAGTTTAATGGGGCACAAAAGCAGGGATGGATGACTTTACAGAATAGGTTGGAATTTACGAAGTTGTTCCTTAGAAAGGAAGACACTTGAACTGAAAATATAAACAAAGAGAAAAGGAGACAGAGAAAGAAGTTGAATTACAGAACAAAACATGTAGCACGTTAGCCTTCTGTTACTGTGGCATCTATATTATTACCTTCCTCCTTTGTTCTGACAAATTCTCCATACTGTATCCAGAGCACATTTTTTCAAATACAATTATGATTGTATGGATGGCTTCTTTTAGCTTTAGGCTGAGCCCCAATGTCTTAGAAGTCTTTCAAAGGCCTATGAAGCTATGTGAAGTATGAAGTTTAAGATATTTATGAATCTGTGTTCTTTTTAATTACTCTCAACCTTTGAGTAAAGTCATTACTCAGCCTTTTTTGTGGAGAAATGCTAATTCATGACTGCTGTACAGTCACATAAAGTGAACATTCCGAGTAAAACGTTCCCTGAAATACCTAAACAGAGGAACAGAAACATTTACATTTTTGTGCTTTGCTGCTGCTGCTGCTGTCGCTTCAGTCGTGTCTGACTCTGTGCGACCCCATAGACGGTAGCCCACCAGGCTCCCCCGTCCCTGGGATTCTCCAGGCAAGAACACTGGAGTGGGTTGCCATTTCCTTCTCCAATGCATGAAAGTGAAAAGTGAAAGTGAAGTAGCTCAGTCGTGTCCATCTCTTCGCAACCCCATGGACTGCAGCCTACCAGGCTCCTCTGTCCATGGTATTTTCCAGGCAAGAGTACTGGAGTGGGTTGCCATGGCCTTCTCTGTTTTGTGCTTTAGTTATCCAGATAATTACTTCAATTCTCCACTTTATTCTAGAAATGTTTATACACAGCATTAGTTAGATTTTTAAAATTTTTTGATTCTCAATTTTTCCATTTGACTGGGTTCCATTTCCTAAATTAGACTGGCCACTATCTATTTCTCCATTTTTATCATTCTGAACAGGACATTGTTTTTTTTTTTTTTTTTTTCCCCTGGACTGATACTATTCATCCTATGGAAATGGCTCTTTTAAAAACAAAATTTTTAAGTCAGGTTAGTTTACGTGTCACCATTAGACCCATCACAGAACCACTGAGCAGACGACCCACAAACTAGAGAACAATTATACCAAAGAAGTTCTTATACTGTTATGAAAGTTCTAGGATAGACAACAGATTTCCAAACCTGGGCATCTGGCAAAGAGGCTGAGATCCCCCAGGGATTTGGCTTTGGAGGCCGGTGGCATTTGATTACAGCACTTCCACCTGATGGGAGAAACAGATTCTTGGAGGACACAAACAAAACTGTGCACACCAGGAGCCAGGAGAAGGGAGCACTGACCCCAAAAAAGACTGAGTCAGACTTGCCTGTGAGTTGCAGGAGTCTCTGGTAGAGGTGTGGGCGAGGCACTGAATACAGCAGTGCTGGCATCACTCCTTTTGAAGGAGGTCTCCATTACCCCTACCTTAGTTTGGTCTCAGGCCAAACAACGGGGAGGAACACAGACCCACCCATCAACAGAAAATTGGATTAAAAGTTTACTGAACATGGCCCTGCCCATCAGAAGAAAACCCATATGCCCCCATAGCCAGTCTGTCCCATCAGGAAGCTCCTACAAGCCTCTTATCCATCAGAGGGCAGACAGAATGCAAACCACAATCACAGAAAACTAACCAAACTGATCACATGGACAGTGTCGAGCTTGATGAAACTATGAGCCATGCTGTTTAGGGCCACCCAAGATGGATGGGTCATGGTGGAGAGTTCTGACAAAACGTGGTCCACTGGAGAAGGGAATGACAAACCTCTTCAGTAACCTTGTCATGAAACTCCATGAACAGTATGAAAACACAAAAAGATATGACACTGAGAGAGAACTCCCCAGATCAGTAGGTGCCCAATATGCTACTGGAGAAGAGTGGGGAAATAACTCCAGAAAGAATGAAGAGAAAGAGCCAAAGCAAAAACAACACCCAGTTGTTGATATGACTGGTGATGGAAGTAAATTCTGATGCTGTAAAGAGTCATATTGCATAGGAACCTGGAATGTTAGGTCTGTGAATCAAGGCAAATTGAAAGTTGTCAACAGGAGATGGTGAGAGTGAACATTGACATTTTAGGAATCAGTGAACTAAAATGGACTGGAATGGGTGAATTTAATTCAGATGACCATTATATCTACTACTGTGGGCAAGAATCCCTTAGAAGAAATGGAGTAGCCATCATAGTCAACCGAAGAGTCCAAAATGCAGTACTTGGATGCAATCTCAAAAATGACAGAATGATCTCTGTTCGTTTCCAAGGCAAACCATTCAATATCACAGTAATCCAAGTCTATGCCCCAACCACTAACGCTGAAGAAGCTGAAGTTGAACGGTTCTGTGAAGACCTACAAGGCCTTCTAGAACACCAAAAAAAAAAAAGATGTGCTTTTCATCACAGGGGACTCGAATGCAAAAGTAGGAAGTCAAGCGACACCTGAAGTAACAAACAAGTTTGGCCTTGAAGTACAAAATGAAGCAGGGCAAAGGCTAATAGTTTTGCCAAGAGAACGCACTGGCCATAGCAAACATCCTCTTCCAGCAACACAAGAGACAACTCTACACATGGACATCACCAGATGGTCAATACACAAATCAGATTGATTATATTCTTTGCAGCCATAGATGGAGAAGCTCTATACAGTCAGCAAAAACTGGGAGCTGACTGTGGCCCAGATCATGAACTCCTTGTAGAAAAACTTAGACTTAAATAGAAGAAACTACAGAAAACCACTAGACCAGTCAGTCAGTCAGTTTATTCACTTAGTTGTGCCTGACTCTTTGCAACCCCATGGACTGCAGCATGCCAGGCCTCCTTATCCATCACCAACTCCTGGAGTTTGCTCAGACTCATGTCCACTGAGTGGTGATGCCATCCAAGCATCTCATCTTCGGCTGTCCCCTTCTCCTCCCGCCTTCAATCTTTCCCAGCATGAGGGTCTTTTCCAATGAGTCAGTTCTTCACATCAGGTGGCCAAAGTGTTGGAGTTTCAGCTTTAGCATCAGTCCTTCCAATGAATATTCAGGACTGATTTCTTTAGGATGGACTGGCTTGATCTCCTTGCTGTCCAAGGGACTCTGAAGTGTCTTATCCAACACCACAGTTCAAAGACATCAATACTTTGGGGCTTAGATTTCTTTATAGTCCAACTCTCACATCCATACCTGACTACTAGAAAAACCATAGCTTTGACTAGATGACCCTTTGTTGGCAAAGTAATGTCTCTGCTTTTTAATAAGCTGTCTAGATTGGTCATAACTTTCCTTCCAAGGAGCAAGCATCTTAATTTCATGGCTGCAGTCACCATCTGTAGTGATTTTGGAGCCCAAACAAATAAAGTCTGTCACTGTTTTCACTGTTTCCCCATCTATTTGCCATTAAGTGATGAGATCAGAGGCTATGATCTTAGTTTCCTGAATGTTGAATTTTAAGCCAGACCATTCAGGTATGATCTAAATCAAATCCATTACAATTATACAATGGAAGTGACAAATAGATTCAAGGGATTCTGTCTGATAGAGTACCTGAAGAACTATGAACAGAGGTTCATGACATTGTACAAGAGGCAGTGATCAAACCATCCCCAAGAAAAAGAAATGCAAAAAGCTAAAATGGTTGTCTGAGGAGGCCTTACAAATAGCTGAGAAAAGAAGAGAAGCTGAAGGCAAAGGAGAAAAGGAAAGATCTATCCATCTGAATGCAGAGTTCCAAAGAATATCAAGGAGAGATAAAGCCTTTGTAAGTGATAAATGCAAAGAAATAGAGGAAAACAATAGAATGGTAAAGACTGGAGATGTCTTCAAGAAAATTAGAGATACCAAGGGAACATTTCATGCAAAGATGAATAAAGGACAATAAAGGACAGAAATGGTATGGACCTAACAGAAGCAGATGATATTAAGAGGTGGCAAGAATACACAGAAGAACTATACAAAAAAAGATCTTCATGACCCAGATAACCACTATGGTGCAATCACTCACCTAGAGACAGACACCCCGGAGTCCGAAGTCAAGTGGGACTTAGGAAGCATCACTATCAACAATGCTAGTGGAAGTTAGAGCTATTTCTGGCCGAGCTATTTCAAATCTTCAAAGATGATGCTCTTAAAGTGTTGCAGTCAATATGCCAGCAAACTTGGAAAACTCAGCAGTGGCCATAGGACTGGAAAAGATCAGTTTTCATTCCAACTAACGGTAATGTGAAAGAATGTTCAAAATACCACACAATTGCACTCATCTCACATGTTAGCAAAGTAATGCTGAAACTTTGCCAAACTAGGCTTCAACAATACATGAACTGAGAACTTCCAGATGTTCATGCTGGATTTAGAAAAGGCAGAGGACTGAAGAAAAAAAAAAAAAAAAAAAAGGCAGAGGAACCAGAAATCAAATTGCCAACATCTGCTATATCATAGAAAAAGCAAGAGTATTCCATAAAAGCATCAACTTTATTGACTATGCCAAAGCCTTTGACTGTGAGTATCACAACAAACTGCAAATTCTAAAGACATGGGAATACCAGACCACCTTACCTGTCTCCTGAGAAATCTGTATGTAGGTCAAGAAGCAACAGTTAGAGCCGGACATGTAATAATGGATGTGTTAAAAATTGGTAAAGGAATACGTCAAGGCTATATATTGCTTATTTAACTTATATGCTGAGTACATCATGAAAAATGCCAGGCTGGATGAAGCACAAGCTGGAATCAAGATTCATGGGTGAAATAATAATAACCTAAAATATGCAGATGACACCATCTTTATGGCTGAAACTGAAGAGGAACTGAAGAGCCTTTTGATGACATTGAAAGAGGAGAGTGAAAAAACTGGCTTAAAACTCAGCATTCAATAAACAAAGATTATGATATCTAGTCCCATTACTTCATGGCAAATAGATGGGGAAACAGTAGAAACAGTGACAGACTTTATTTCCTTGGGCTCCAAAATCACTGCAGATGGTACTGCAGCCATGAAATTAAAAGATGCTTGCTCCTTAGAAGAAAAGCTATGACCAACCTAGATGGCACATTAAAAAGCAGAGACTTTACTTTGCTGACAAGTTCCATCTAGTCAAGGGTATGGTTTTTTCAGTAGTCATGTAAGCTGAGCGTTGAAGAATCGATGCTTTTGAACTGTGGTGTTGGTGAAGACTCTTGTGAGTCCCTTGGACTACAAGGAGATCAAACCAGTCAATCCTAAAGGTAATCAGGAATATTCATTGGAAGGACTAATGCTGAAGCTAAAGCTCCAATACTTTGGCCACCTGTTGCAAAGAACTGACTCATTGGAAAAGACCATGATGCTGGGATAGATTGAAGATGGGAGGAAACAGGGATAATTGAGGATGAGGTGGTTGGATGGTATCACTGACTCAGTGGACATGAGTTTAAGTAAGCTCCAGGAGTTGGTGATGGACAGGGAAGCCTGGCGTACTGCAGTCTATCGGGTTGCAAAGTGTCAGACACGACTGAGTGACTGAACTGACTGACTGATGTGATTATTACCTACTTTTTGATAAGTTTTTCTAAGACAAAATAAGCTTTATTTTCTTAAGGCGATTTTCTGGTATGTTTTGCTTTTATGAGATCAGTAAGATTTCTGTATATTTTTGCGTACATTTTGATATTTTTCTTGCCATTTAGGTTTAGTCCATGCTTGGAAACTTTTGACCTCTGATTCTGTTACTTTGTTTAAAGAATTGTTTAAATTCCCCAACTACCAGACAGAGAATCCAAGAAGAAGAGAATGTATACAGCTATAAGAAAAAATAAATTCCCAATCCACATTTTTTTTTGCCACAGTTATTAAAATGTCTGTGAAGCTTTATTTATGTGAACTCTACTGAAGAAGATTATTTCACATAAAAATATTTCTTTATGAGGGACTTTGAGAGGTGATTGACTTGATTAAAATCCATTCAAAATTGGGAAGGATCTTATGTTTTAAAATCAGTGTGTATGTCTATAGGTTACTAAATATTAGAGAGAACACATTCAAATTGTATCTGTAATTATAGACAAGTTTTGTTGTTGCTTTTTAGTGGGATAATTTAGACATTACATATGCAAACACAATTTATTAAATTTAATTATTAAATTTATTAAAAATTTATTAAATCTGCATTACTTATTAGCCAAGGATTTAAATTACATTAAATGATTTTTATGTAAACCAAACTATTTGTACACCTCTCTTTTGTGTATACACATTAATTTTATCCTCTTCCATCACCCCATTTTTTGTATAGGGTATAGGTACCTTTTTTTGGTAGAAAGCATCATTTTATGTTTTAGGCTTTGAAATTCTGAAAAATAATTTTGAATATAATTTTATGCCAGGAACAAGCACATCAAATATGTGTTTTATATATTCCACAAAGAAAATATAACTTTTCCCTAGTATCTTCTCTTTTCCTTGCTATTTGTGTCCCCTTTTAATTAATATACAACTTAAAAATATTTAGCTTTCTTATTGATCTGCTTTCAAGCAGGTATGTAATGAGATTTTCATCTTAAAGTAGAAGAGTCTCAAAATTTTGATGAAAATTAGACTTCAAGGCTGTTTCATTCTTATTACTTTCTGTGCTGTTTGTAACAGATTACCACACATGTGGTGACTTAAGACAACACGTTTATCATCTAACAATTTCTAAGGGTCAGAAGCTTAGGCATGGCTTAGCTGGTTCTCATTTGGAAGGCCTACTAAGAAAGAATCAGCTTCTGAGTTTTTTTTAGTTGTTGTTTGTAGTTGTAATCCTTTAGTTGTAATCATTTCCTTGTGACTATAGGATCCATGTTATTAATAGCTTGTTTTTTTTGAAACCAGTGACAGAGAAGAAGCTGCCGAGATTTGAGCATAAGTTGAATAGTAAGACTGAGTCTTAAACAGTCATGTAAGTGCCACTCCATCCCCTTTCCCATATAAGTGTGTGTGTGCTCAGACGTGTCTGACTTTGCAACCCCATGGACTGTAGCCCACCAGGCTCCTCTGTCCAAGGAATTCTCCAGGCAAAAATACTGGAGTGAGTTGTCATTTCCTACTCATTTCATTTCTTCCTGATCCAGGGATTGAACTCACCCCGCTTCCCTTGCATCCCTGTGTCTCCCTCTCCTGCATTGGTAGGCGGATTTTTCACCACTGTGCCACCTGGGAAGCCCCCTTTCCCATATAAGGCAACAGAATCATGGGAGTGACATTCTGTCACATTTGCCACATTCTGTTAATTAGAAGGAAGTCATACTCAAGGGAAAGAACACCAGGGATGGAATCAAGGGGACCACCTTAAAATCTGTCCTATACACCATGTCAATTATGTCCACTACAGTAAGAAAAATAAAAACATTTTGGCTTGATGCATTGACGTCTTTCCTCATTTTCTGTTTCAATTTGCCACAATTGTGTGATATATACATCATTAATTCCTGAGCAGAGAAAGGAATGGTAAATGGTATTAGATTGTACTAATTCTTCTCTAATAGACTGATTTTACCTTGACTGAGGTAGAAAAAGTAGTACTTCCTTATCTTGCTGCTTCTATGTCTTTCTTTTTAAAACCTATATGGATGTGAGAGTTGGACTGTGAAGAAAGCTGAGCACCGAAAAATTGATGTTTTTGAACTGTGGTGTTGGAGAAGACTCTTGAGAATGCCTTGGACTGCAAGGAGATCCAACCAGTCCATTCTAAAGGAGATGGGTCCTGGGTGTTCTTTGGAAGGAATGATGCTAAAGCTGAAACTCCAGTACTTTGGCCACCTCATGTGAAGAGTTAGGAAAAGACTCTGATGTTTGGAGGGGTTGGGGGCAGGAGGAAAAGGGGAAGACAGAGGATGAGATGGCTGGATGGCATCACTAACTCGATGGACATGAGTTTGAGTGAACTCTGGGTGTTGGTGACGGACAGGCCTGGCGTGCTCTGATTCATGGGGTCGCAAAGAGTCAGACACGACTGAGCGACTGAACTGAATATACCTTTATTATAAATATAAGTATTTCTTATGGTAAAATATTTAAACAAATGAATGTAAAATAAAAATATGCCATTAAAGGAGAAATCATGAAAGTAACCACTATTCACTATTTCAGCCATTTTCTATACAAGGCTGTGTAAATATGTGTGTGTGTAGATTTTAACATTTTTTAATGGCACTGCAATATACTTTTGTTTCTAGAACTTTACTATATCATGGATATGTGTCTTGTGTGTCTGTCTATAGAAATATCTATAGCTATATCTTATTCTCTTTAATAGTTGTTTAGTATTCCATTTAAGGGTGTCACAATTGTCATAATTAAAATCCTCTACAGAGATGACTTATTTTTCCCATTTATGTGCTAAAATGCTATGTTTTTATTGAGCTTTTGATTATCAAGTGTTATAAAAGCCCAATTAAAATTGGCTTAAACTAAAAGGGAAATTTGTTTGCCATTACAGCTCAAAAAGAGCTAACTTTAAGTGTAATTGGCTCTAGAATCTCAATTAATTTTGTCTGTAACTGTTTCTCTCCATCCTTTGGCATGCTTCCCCTCTTGGCTGCTTCTCTGATTAAGCTGGATCTCATTTTAAGATGGCAGACGGGCTGCCAGCAGTTTCAGACTGGGAGTCTTGTCCCAGGAAACCTGCAGAAAAGAGAGACACTCTCTTCTGTTTCCTCAAGCAAAACTGGTGAGAATTACTCTGTTTGGGTGTGACTGGTTCATGAGCTTTTCTTTTGACTGATTACTGTGGTCATGGAGAGTAAGTCTCTGATTGTTCAATTTTGGGTCACATCCTGCTTTTGGAGGATACGATATGAGCCGTACTGAAAGTACATGGACTATGGCGGTAGATGGAACAGGAAAAAAATGCTTACCAGTTCCTTGTGGATGTATCTTTGTTGTCTTGTGTCTTTTGCTATTTGCTGGGTAAATTGTTAGAAGTACTAATGCTGGGTAAATGTATGTATATATTTTCACTTTTCCTTGGTATTTCCAAATTTTTTACCACAACGAGTACTTCAAATTATACTTCAGCCAATAATGCATACTTGTGTTCATTGTAGGTTTCATCAGACTTAATAATCTTGAGACTCCCTTGGCAGTCCAGTGGTTAAAAATCTGTGCTTTCACTGAAAGGTGCATAGTTTTGATTCCCTAAGATCCCACATGCCTCATGGCATGGCCGCAAAAAAAAAAAAAAAAAAAAACAACTAATAAAGAATCTTTTCAATCAAATATATTAAAATTGGAATCCTGTTGTTTCAACAGCTAATTCTTTAATAACTATAGACAGGCAGGTTCTTTTTTTCTTTCTATTTGTAATTTGTGTTTCCTTTATTGTGATCTCCTTTCATATGTGGTTTCCTAATTGCGACAAAGCAAATGGCATAATAGAAGTACAAAAAATAAGCTTGTGTGTGTGTGAGCTTAGTCATGTCCGACTCTTTGCGACCCTCTGGAATGTAGTCCACCAGGCTCTTCTGTCAATGGAATTTTCCAGGCAAGAATACTGGAGTGGGTTGCCACTACCTTCTCCAGGGGATCTTCCCGACCCATCGATCAAACTTGTGTCTCTTGTGTCTCCTGCAGTTAGGCATATTCTTTACCATTGTGCTGCCTCTTAGATAGATCTAAATTGTATGTAACTTGAAGATAAAACTTTGCCAATGCATGGATGAGATTATGTCTTGATAATCAGATGAGATAAAGGGACTATAGGAAGGAAGCAAGTTATTTCCAGGGCAATATTTTTGTTTGTTTTGTTTTTACCATGACATCTAACTCCTGTTACTTATTACTTTATCAAATAAGGAAAACTAAAGATTAAAATGGAGCAGTGATACAGTGTTACAGTCTAAGCAGACTTGATGTGTCACTAAGAGGCTTGATGTAGATTTTTCAGGGCATGACAAGGGGTGAATGTAGCCAATTTTTTCAGGAAGCCCAGAAGAAGACCAGTCATGCAACAGACATAAGGCTAAGGGTCAGTCCTTTTGAAGACTGGAGACCCTGAGATCTATCTCAGGATAGGAGATGGACAAAGACAAACTTCAAAGAAAATATAGAAGAAAACAAAGAGTGGAAAAAACAAAAACAAAAACTGTGATCTAAAACATCCATCTGCAGAGCTCAAGTATGCAGAGGTCAAGAGAAAGTGTTACAATTTCAACAGTAACAACAGTAATGTAGAACTCTTGCCTAAGTTTCAGAGGTCTTTAAACTATAATATTTGTGTATCTGAAAGATCAGATGTGGTCTCAGAACCTACATGGAAAGCCCCTGGTGCTACAGAAAATACAGAAGCCTCAAAGTTTAGAGATAAGGTTTATTAAAAGTAGATAATATACACAATGGAGTATTACTCAGCCATTAAAAAGAATACATTTGAATCAGTTCTAATGAGGTGGATGAAACTGGAGCCTATTATACAGAGTGAAGTAAGCCAGAAGGAAAAACACCAATACAGTATACTAACGCATATATATGGAATTTAGAAAGATGGTAACGATAACCCTGTATACGAGACAGCAAAAGAGACACTGATGTATAGAACAGTCTTATGGACTCTGTGGGAGAGGGAGAGGGTGGGAAGATTTGGGAGAATGGCATTGAAACATGTAAAATATCATGTATGAAACGAGATGCCAGTCCAGGTTCAATGCACGATACTGGATGCTTGGGGCTGGTGCACTGGGACGACCCAGAGGGATGGTATGGGGAGGGAGGAGGGTTCAGGGAACACATGTATACCTGTGGTGGATTAAAAAAAAAAAGAAAGAAAATGAAAAAAAAATGAAAAAAAAAAAAAAGAAAAACATCACACACACACACAAAAATAAATAAAATAAAATTAGCAAAAAAATAAAATAAAATAAAAGTAGATAATAAAGAGAAAATGATATGAAAGTGGATCTGGTGACTCATGGCTAAAATATTTTGTTTAGTAAGAGTGAATTAGGATTAAAATGAGCATAATTGTGTAATATAATTCTTTACATGTATGTCTATGTTAATCATCAGTGAATGGTTAAAGGAACCACACATTTTTTCCCCCATAGTCAAAGGAAAAACAAAACCAGGTGTATGTGTCTCTAAGTGTAACTTTTTAAGCCCATTCAAAAATAATTTCTTGATTCAGTAATTGCTTATTGCATATCTACGGCATGCCTGATATTACATTTGTCACTGATAAGACGTTATAAAGAAGAAGGCACATGAATATACCCTGCTTAAAAGAGTTCTTAGTCTTTTAAAGGACCAGGCCTATAAAATGAAACAAACCAAGCCAACCAAAAAGTAATTGCAAATTGTAAGATGCTATGAAGAAAACTAACATGAACTGAACATTAATAGAACAGTGCCAGCACCAGCACTCATTAATCTTCTTAGCAATGTAGGGGTAGGCACCATTGTAATTTTTTCTCTAAAAATGAGGGAATGAGGTACAAAGAGGACAAGTGAGTTGTCCAGGGTAAGAAGAGGTAAAGCTGAGATGTGAGCTCAGGCAGAGCCTGTCAACTTCATGCCCAAGCTTGTCTGACTAGAGAATGTTGGTAGAGCATAATGGGATAGATAGGAAGTTTAGGAAAGGTCTCATTGATGAGGTGACATTTAAATTGAAACTTGAAAGATGTGACAGAGCCAGCCATGTTCCGAACCTGGAGAACAATAGCATTTCAGGTATCATGAAACATGTGAAAGTGAAAATCACTCAGTTGTGTCCAACTCTTGGTGACCCCGTGGACTATACAGTCCATGGAATTCTCCAGGCCAGAGTAGTGGAGTGGGTAGTCTTTCCCTTTTCCAGGGGATCTTCCCAACCCAGGAATCAAACAAGGGTCTCCTGCATGGTAGGCAGATTCTTTACCAGCTGAACCACCAGAGTAGTCCTGAAACATATGTACTATGTGCCTAAGTAGGGAGGGAAAGTGGCATATTCTTGGAGATGAAGTGATGCTAATAATAATTGAGAATATTATTATTTTATATATAATAAATACATATTTTATATTTTTTATATACACAATTACATATAAAACATTATATACATGATTTACTCATATATATTTTATATACTTATTTTATATATTTATAAATAATATAAATATAGACATTTTACATTTTATATATAATATAAATATGTACTTATTTTATATATTTATACTTAAAATTGGAGACATTATCTGTCAAATCTGACATAATCTCTGACATAAGAGTCAGACCTTTCAAATACATGTAGGCCAATATTAGAACTTTTGATTTGAAATGCAATGGGTAAATGTTAAAGGATTTTTACAAAGAGGCCTGACCTGATCTGGTTCATGTGTAACCTTGGCGGCTGTGTAACAATAGGATGGACGAAGACCACAGGCAAAGCCGAGACACCAGTAATGAGGCTATTTCAGTGGCCCTGGAAGGAGTTTCAAAAAGGTGGTAGGAGATTAGCTGGAGAAAAGCAGACATAATCAAGAAATACTTTTGAGGCAAAGCTCATGGGAAATGCCTGTAAGTGATGAGAAAGAGGAAGGAATTAAGGATTACTCCCATTTTTTTGTATTATCACCTACATGGTACCATTTTCAGCAGTTTGGGCATGTGATGGTACCCTGTATGCCTGAAAAAGACTGGGAGAGAACGATTTGCAGAAGACAGAGGGATAAGACTTTGTTCTGAGACTTATTTAAGATGCCTGTGAAGCATTTGGTTAAATAGACTGTATAGAAAATTGGATACAAGTGCCTGGAATAGTATTGGCAACACCAGCAAAGAGATAATATTGAAAACTATTGGAACAGGTACAGCTTCCAGGTAGAGGGTTCAATATCAAACACAGAAAAATTCAGTGATAGATCATGGTAGAGAAGGAGTAGCTAGAGTAGCTGGTAAAGTAGAAACCCTCAGAAAATTTTAAGAAAATATATCACAGAAGAGAAAAGAGTATTTTAGGGAGTAAGGATTGGTTATTAGGATGAAACTTTTTTGAGACCTCACATAAACTGAGAACACAATAATCTATATACGTTCTTCATATCTATGAGCAACTGTCTCATATTGACCCTTTCAGGACATAAATTACAAACCAATAAATAAGCAGCAAATTAGAGCATGCCCTTGAGTGCCTATGCTTTGATTTGTTTAATAGCCAATTACTATCTATTTCTTTTTCCTGTAATTAACTGCAGTGTTTCTCTCTCAAAAAAAGTCAAGGCACAAAAACACAAGCTATGAAACGTTTGTGGTCAGTGTAAGCTAACGCTATCAAAATATCTGTCGGTGAATAATGAGTCCAAGAAGGCAAATATTGGAGCCCTTTTAATAAGTGGATTGTCAGTTGGAGGAAGAAATTGGCTTAGAGACTGAGGATTCACATTCAAGAATGATACTGATGGAATCAAGCGAAAAGGGGCCAGCACTTTCTGAGCTAATTGTTTAGAACAAGATTTCTGCTCCAGCTGCTATAAATTGAAAGATGGATGCTGTGAGAATTTTTAATTTGTAATTTAAAACTTCATGAACCATGAAACTTTCTGGAGACTTTGGTCAGTCAGTTGACTTACTAGAAATGATGAGACCATCATAATCCATAAACTGTCTATTTTCCCACCACTATGGCAATGAAATAGAGAAGAAAAATATGCAAATTGCTCATTTATGGTTTTTTTTATTTTGCTTTCCTAAATTACTTCTAAGCTTGCTGAGTCGGATTTCTATAACATCTTTAATTATGATGAAGTCTTGGCTTAAAAAAGAAAAGTTGTTTAGTTAGAGCTTCATAATTGGCAACGAAACATTTAACCAAAGTGCCTGCTCTCAAATTTGTTATATGTTGCTTTTTATTTGGACTATGGGAACAGCATCATGGAGACTCATGGAATTTGATACTGGGATCTTAAAATGTTAGTATGAACATCTGTAAAATAATTCCAAACAAAACTGAGCATTATGTATAAATTGCAAAACATGGACAAAATTCTGAATGTATTTAAGTAATACAATACATTGTAATATAATAAATCATAAAATATCAGAACAGTAATGGATTATACAGGTTCTGCTCTCTTTTAATGGGAGAGACAATGTGATTGGTGATGCAGAATCAGCCATTTGTGAAGCAAAATCAACCATTTGTGAAGTTTCCAGCTGTTCAATTAAGAGCTTTCATTTCTGTAAAGTAGGAAAACTAAAGGAAATTCTTTTGAAAAAACTATGAATTGACTAGCACAATAACACATGTGGCTTTAAAACATTTTCAATAATGAATTTTTTTTCATAGTAGTCTTACAAATATTAATGAAGAATTATCATGCCAATGTTCTCACACTAGGGTTTAAAAAAACAGATTTTTATTCATTTTAATAAATTATTAAACATTAAAAAATAAGGACTTAAATTCTGAAAAGAAATGATTCTGTTGATAGGTCCTATTGTTTCAGTTGGGATTGTAGTAAAATTAAAGGAAGAATTGTTCTTATTCAAAATTTGCCTTCCAAAGATATAGTAAAACTAAGGTTTCAAAGGTGACAATTATACTTTGATTTTTTTAAATTCAGATTTTTGAGATCAAAGATACTATAAATTCTTTATAATTCCTCCTATTTTAGCAGAATGCTTTTTCTCACTCCAAGATGATTCATACCAAGCTGATTTCTGAAACCTTAATCCCATTTCCGAGGACAGTCACAAGTCCTGATGACTTAGTTTAATTTGCTACAGATGATTAAGGCACAATTCAAAGCTCAGAGTAACTTGTGGAATTTTTTCCCCCTCTTCCTCTTTCCCTTCCTCACTCATTCATTCTTTCCCTTCCCTTCTTGATTTAAACAGAACATAAACTATAGCTGGCATCAGAATCATCTTATGAGAAGATACTTTACGTGTTTCTAATTACATGTAGGTAATTATGGAAGAAAGTGAAGAGGAACAAAAAAGCCTCTTGATGAAAGTGAAAGATGAGAGTGAAAAAGTTGGCTTAAAGTTCAACATTCAGAAAACTAATATCATGGCATCTGGTCCCATCACTTCATGGCAAATAGATGGGGAAACAGCGGAAATAGTGTCAGACTTTATTTCTTTGGGCTCCAAAATCACTGCAGATGATGATTGCAGCCATGAAATTAAAAGATGCTTTCTCCTTGGAAGGAAAGTTATGACCAACCTAGATAGCATATTCAAAAGCAGAGACATTACTTTGCCAACAAAGGTCCATCTGGTCAAGGTTATGGTTTTTCCAGTAGCCATGTATGGATGTGACAGTTGGACTGTGAAGAAAGCTGAGCGCCGAAAAATTGATGCTTTTGAACTGTGGTGTTGGAGAAGATTCTTGAGAGTCCCTTGGACTGCAAGGAGATCCAATCAGTCCATCCTAAAGGAGATGAGTCCCGGGTGTTCATTGGAAGGATTGATGCTGAAGCTGAAACTCCAGTACTTTGGCCACCTCATGCGAAGAGTTGACTCATTGGAAAAGACTCTGATGCTGGGAGGGATTAGGGGCAGGAGGAGAAGGGGATGACAGAGGATGAGATGGCTGGATGGCATCACCGATTCGATGAACATGAGTTTGAGTGAACTCTGGGCATTGGTGATGGACAGAGAGGCCTGGCGTGCTATCATTCATGGGGTTACAAAGTCAGACACGATTTAGCGACTGAACTGAACTGAACTGATTAAAGGCAGATTGGAGGAGGAAATGGCAACCCACTCCAGTATTCTCGCCTGGGAAATCCCATGGACAGAGGAAACCTGGTGGGCTGCAGTCCATGAGGTTGCAAAGAATCAGATATGACTTTGTGACTAAACAACAATAATAAAGGTGGATCAAATGCTTTTTAAAAAGAAATTAAGTGTTAAGACATACACTAATTGTTTCAGAGGGCAGACAGAATTGGCCTGTGTTTATTCTTGTTTTTAAAAAATTAAAAATGGTCTTGAATTAGCATTCTCTAAAAGATAAACTTGTTTCTTTGTCTCCTGGTATTTCCTAAATACATTTCTCCTGCAAATGCTCTCCTAAGTTGCTGACTTGGGGGACTTTTCACAAGAGGTGGCGTCCTGGATCTTGTCCGCAGAACTCTGGGTGGATTGGCTTATTCCTTTGTGAAAAGCCTATGGTTCAGAGTCTAAGAGCTGTTCTGGAATTTGATTGTAAAGGTAAGTCCAAGTACAGTCAAGAGTAACAGTATCTCACATTTAACCTAATAAGGATCTATAGTCTTAGTTTCTTTTTAGAAAATCCAGGGGTTTTTATTTTTGAAAACTGTGCATGTTCAATTAGTGATTATTTCCTTTTTTTGTCTCTCATATGAAAGTTTATCATGATTCTCAGAGCTTGTTGATAAATAAGTATTGAGCATATTTAATTCCTTTACTTCATAGTGAATTTTTAATCAGTTTTTAAATTTGTTATGCTGAGTGGTTCATTGTTATTCCCTGAATTAATTTATTCATTTTTTAATCTATATGACCTCTTATATAATGATAATATTAAGCTGTTTTTTCATTTACTTGATCTCTAGAATCATCATAAAGATTAAATAACATCTTAAGTATCCAACAAATATTTGGAAAAACCTAATATTACAAGTTACAACAAAGAACATAATTTTATCTTAAAGAAAATTAAAGCCTTTTTACGTATGCCACTTCTGCCGTATCCTTATTTAGAAAAGACATAAAATGACTCCTAGTTGTCTGTAAGTAATAGCTAAGAATCATATAAAGCATGCTTGATCTTGAAAAAAATCATGAATGTAGAACACAGTAAATTATTTTGGATATAAAAAGCTTCTGAAATATTTGGATTTAATAGTTTTAAATTTGTTTCTTTTAATCCAAAATGCCATTAAAGTATAATTTTATAATAAAAACAACTGTAAAGGATATAAACACATGTTTATTCTCAGATATTCAATACCTAATAATTTTCACAAATATATATCTATGATTTGGTTAATGGCAAGTATACATTAGCTATCTTGCAAATGCTATTTTCTTAAGGGTTTCTGAAGTGGTCATCTAGAAAATAACTAATTATTTCTAAAACAATGGTTATTTTTAATAGGATAGAAACCAAAATGAATGGGAAAAAAATCTTGTAAATAATAGTACAGATATTAAATTATATAAAAGCCAATTTTAAAAGATGTATAACCAGAACAAACTATTTGTTCATTTGATTAATCAAATATGAAGAAATGAGAAACCTTAGGAATGAGAAGAAAACATAATTCCCAAATACAGAAAAGATGAACAGAATTTGAAGAGTTTATGGCAGACAAATCTATTTTGTAACCTAGAAGAAGTGGATGATTGCCCAGCAAATTAAAAAATGTCAAAATTGCCCAAGAAGAAGAACACTTTAGTAAATACATTAGCCTGGAAATAAAGGAAAGGTGATTCAGTATCAATCAATAAAATGACTAAGTAGATTAACTGGTGAGTTTTAGCAAACTTTAAATGACAGAAAATCCCATATATGCCTACACAAATTCATGTGCCTTCATGCACCCAGTTTATTTTCTGTGTTCACATTATGTATGGTTATTCTAACAAGAGGAAGATATGGAATGATTCATACGAGTAAAGTCTTTGAAGGGAGATTGTGTGACAAGAAGAGAGAGAGAAAAAGAAAATATAAACGTGTAACACATAAAAAATCATGGTAATTTCAAGTGGTGATAAAACAAGGGCCAAACAAAAAGAGAGGAAAAGGTAGCACAGTATGTAAAAGAGCTGTGACTTTTAATGTAACAGCTTCCCTGATAGCTCAGTTGGTAAAGAATCCACCTGCAATTCGGGAGACACTGGTTTGATTCCTGGATTCGGAAGATGCACTGGATAAGGGATAGGCTACCCACTCCAGTACTCTTGGGCTTCCCTTCTGGCTCAGCTGGTAAAGAATCCGCCTGCAAAGCGGGAGATCTGGGTTCATCCCTGGGTTGGAAAGATCCCCTGGAGAAGGGAAAAGGCTACCCACTCCAGTATTCTGATCTGGAGAATTCCATGGACTGTACAGTCCATGCGGTCGCAAAGAGTCGGACTCGACTGAGCGACACTTGTTTGTTTAAAATTTACATCTATGTCTATGTCTATATGTCTATATATCTATGTATATGTGAACAAGTGAACTGTTCACATTTTCTCTTTGAGCCATGGGGGTATCCTTACCCGAACCAAAAAATGTCAGAGTTGGTTTAAGTCTTCTTCCTTTCCTATCCTCCGTGAATTTCTCTCCTGTGTCACACACTGCCAGGAGGTGGACAGTAGGCAGGAGACATATGAATGGCTTGTGTCACTATTAGTCTCAACCTTGTAGCTTTAGTGACATGACTGCTCATCTCATTTTTATCTTTTTCATCCTTTTAAAATTTTGATACTTATAAATCTTCACTGACAATCACGGATAATCTGAGAAAAAGGCCAGAGGACATTTAAAAAACTAAAATGCTCAAAACAACCATCAGAGTTTCTTAAGTTATAGCTTATCTTTAAAACAGAGTATATTATAGATTATAATTTGTGAAAGGCAAAGTTACTTGCAAGTGAAGATAAAATTTGTTTTATCCCTGAAGAAAGAGAAATATATCACTGACTTGGGAATCCCTGGAAGAGGGAAAAAAACTCTAGATGGCCTAAAAATTGTGAATTACATGAATAGCTTGCTAATGCATTTTGATTTAATCATGCAAAGAAGTAATTTCATTTTAAAGAATATATTGATGTTGAAATAAGCATAGGGAGAAATTAAGTGAATTAAGAAGAAAGCCAGTAATGAATACTTTTTTATTTACTGTTAAGAGATTGATATGATATGAGTGGTGGTATGATTCGTCTCCTAGAGCTGTTGTGGTTGTTGTTCAGTCTCCTAGTCCTGTCCAACTCTTCCTGATCCCATGGACTGCAGCACGCCAGGCTTCCCTGTCCCTCACCATCTCCTGGAGTTTGCCCAAGTTCATGTCCATTGAATTGCTGATACCATCCAACCTAACTCATCCTCTGTTGCCCTGTTCTCCTTCTGTCTTGAATATTTCCTAGTAACAGGGTCTTTTCCAGTGAGTAAGTTGTTCACATCAGGTGGCCAAAGTATTGGAGCTTCAGCTTCAGCATCAGTCTTTCCAGAGTATTTGGGGTTGATTTCCTTTAAGACTGACTGGTTTGATCTCCTTGCTGTCCAAGGAACTCTCAAGAGTCTTCTCCAGCACCACAGTTCAAAAGCATCAATTCTTTGATGCTCTGCCTTCTTTATTGTCCAACTCTCACATATGTACATGACTACTGAAAAGACCATAACCTTGACTCTATGGACCTTTGTCACCAAAGTGATGTCTTTGCTTTTTAACACACTGTCTAGATTTGTCATAGCTTTCCTACCAAGAAGCAGCCATTTTCTCATTTCATGGCTGCAGAGACCATCCACAGGGATTTTAGAGCCCAAGAAAAAGAAATCTGTCACTGCTCCCACCTTTTCCCCTTTTACTTGTCATGAAGTGATGGGACCAGATGCCATGATCTTAGTTTTATAATATTGAGTTTTCAGCCAGTTTTTTCACTCTCCTCTTTCACCCTCATCAAGAGACTCTTTAGTTCCTCTTTGCTTTCTGCAATTAGAATAGTATCATCTGCAATTCTGAGGTTATTAATATTTCTCCTGGCAGTCTTGATTCCAGTCTATTATCTCTTTCAATCTGGCATTTCACATGATGTGCTCTGAGTACAAGTTAAATAAACAGGGTGGCAGTAAACAGCCTTGTCACACTCCTTTCTCAATCCTAAACCAGTCAGTTCCATACAGGGTTGTTTTGCGAAAAGTATTCACTTTCATCTCAGGCTCAAAGGATTTGTTAACAAAATAAGACACTCTTTCTAAACAAATAAATAATACCAATACTTATTAGAGAATTATCTGACTTATTTTCAATACACTAACATTAAAAGAAAAGAGATAGAAAGAGCAGAGAAAACATCACCAAATTGGGTTTGACCAACAGAGTTCAGTTCACTTCAGTTCAGTCACTCAGTCATGTTCAACTCTTTGTGACCCCATGAATTGCAGCACGCCAGGCCTCCCTGTCCATCACCAACTCCCGCAGTTCACCCAAACTAATGTGTGTCGAGTCGGTGATGCCATCCAACCATCTCATCCTCTGTCGTCCCCTTCTCCTCCTGCCCCCAATCCCTCCCAGCATCACAGTCTTTTCCAATGAGTCAACTCTTTGCATAAGGTGGCCAGTGTATTGGAGTTTCAGCCTCAGCATCAGTTCCTTCCAATGAACACCCAAGACTGATCTCCTTTAAGATGGACTGGTTAGATCTCCTTGCAGTCCAAGGGACTCACAAGAGTCTTCTCCAACACCATAGTTCAAAAGCATTGATTCTAGGTGCTCAGCTTTCTTCACAGTCCAACTGTCACATCCATACGTGGCTACTGGAAAAACCATAGCCTTGACTAGACGGACTTTTGTTGGCAAAGTAATATCTCTGCTTTTTAATATACTATCTAGGTTGGTCATAACTTTCCTTCCAAGGAGAAAGCATCTTTTAATTTCATGGCTGCAATCACCATCTGCAGTGAGTTTGGAGCCCCCAAAAATAAAGTCTGACACTGTTTCCACTGTTTCCCCATCTATTTCCCATGAAGTGATGGGACCGGATGCCATGGTCTTAGTTTTCTGAATATTGAGCTTTAAGCCAACTTTTTCACTCTCCACTTTCACTTTCATCAAGAGGCTCTTCACTTTCCTCTTCACTTTCTGTCATAAGGGTGGTGTCATCTGCATATCTAAGGTTATTGATATTTCTCCCGGCAATCTTGATTCCAGCTTGTGCTTCTTCCAGCCCAGCGTTTCTCATGATGTACTCTGCATAGAAGTTAAATAAACAGGGTGACAATTTACAGCCTTGATGTACTCCTTTTCCTATTTGGAACCAGTCTGTTGTTCCATGTCCAGTTTTAACTGTTGCTTCCTGACCTGCATGTAGGTTTCTCAAGAGGCAGGTCAGGTGGTCTGGTATTCCCATCTCTTTCAGAATTTTCCACAGTTTGTTGTGATCCACAGAGTCAAAGGCTTTGGCATAGTCGATAAAGCAGAAATAGATGTTTTTCTATAACTCTCTTGCTTTTTCCATGATTCAGCGGATGTTGGCAATTTGATCTCTGGTTCCTCTGCCTTTTCTAAAACCAGCTTGAACATCTGGAAGTTCACGGTTCACATATTGCTGAAGCCTGGCTTGGAGAATTTTGAGCATTACTTTACTAGCATGTGAGATGAGTGCAATGTGCAGTAGTTTGAGCATTCTTTGACATTTCCTTTCTTTGGGATTGGAATGAAAACTGACCTTTTCCAGTCCTGTGGCCACTGCTGAGTTCCAAATGTGCTGGCACATTTAGTGCAGTACTTTCACAGCATCATCTTTCAGAATTTGAAATAGCTCAACTGGAATTCCATCACCTCCACTAGCTTTGTTCATAGTGATGCTTTCTAAGGCCCACTTGACTTCACAGTCCAGGATATCTGGCTCTAGGTGAGTGATCACACCAAAGTGGTTATCTTGATTGTGAAGATCTTTTTTGTACAGTTCTTCTGTGTATTCTTGCCACCTCTTCTTAATATCTTCTGCTTCTGTTAGGTCCATTCCATTTCTGTCCTTTATTGAGCCCATCTTTGCATGAAATGTTCCTTTAATATCTCTAATTTTCTTGAAGAGATCTGTAGTCTTTCCCATTCTGTTGTTTTCCTGTATTTCTTTGCATTGATCACTGAGGAAGGCTTTCTTATCTCCTTGCTGTTCTTTGCAATTCTACATTCAAACGGGAATATCTTTCCTTTTCTCCTTCTTTTTTTCCTCTCTTCTTTTCACAGCTATTTGTAAGACCTCCTCAGACAGCCATTTTGCTTTTTTGCATTTCTTTTCCATGGGGATGGTCTTGATCCCTGTCTTCTGTAAAATGTCACAAACCTCCACCTGTAGTACATCAAGTACTCTGTCTATCAGATCTAGTCCCTTAAATCTATTTCTTACTTCCACTGTATAATCACAAGGGATTTGATTTAGGTCATACCTGAATGGTCTAGTGGTTTTCCCTACTTTCTTCAATTTAAGTCTGAATTTGGCAATAAGGAGTTCGTGATCTGAGCCACAGTCAGCTCCTGGTCTTGTTTTGCTAACTGTATAAAGCTTCTCCATGTTTGGCTGCAAAGAATACAATCAGTCTGATTTTGGTGTTGACCATCTGGTGATGTCCATGTGTAGAGTCTTCTCTTGTGTTGTTGGAAGAGGGTGTTTACTATGACCAGTGCATTCTCTTGGCAAAACTCTATTAGCCTTTGCCCTGCTTTATTCCATATTCCAAGGCCAAATTTGCCTGTTATTCCAGGTGTTTCTTGACTTCTACACTTGCATTCCAGTCTCCTATATTGAAAAGGACATCTTTTTGGGTTTTAGTTCTAAAAGGTCTTGTAGGTCTTCAAAGAACTGTTCATGTTTAGCTTCTTCAGGGTTACTGGTTGGGGCATAGGCTTAGATTACTGTGATATTGAATGGTTTGCCTTGGAAATGAACAGAGATCATTCTGTCATTTTTGAGATTGCATTCAAGTACTGCATTTCGAACTCTTGTTGACCACGATGGCTACTCCATTTCTTCTGAGGGATTCCTGCCTGCAGTAGTAGATATAATGGTCATCTGAGTTAAATTCACCCATTCCAGTCCATTTTAGTTCACTGATTCCTAGAATGTCGACATTCACTCTTGCCATCTCATGTTTGACGACTTCCAGTTTGGTTTGATTCATGGACCTAACATTCCAGGTTCTTATGCAATATTGCTCTTTACAGCATTGGACCTTGATTCAGTCACCAGTCACATCCACAGCTGGGTATTGGTTTTGCTTTGGCTCCATCCTTTCATTCTTTCTGGAGTTATTTCTCCACTGATCTCCAGTAGCATATTGGGCACCTACTGACCGGGGGAGTTTCTCTTTCAGTATCCTATCATTTTGCCTTTTCATACTGTTCATGAGGTTCTCAAGGCAAGAATACTGAAGTGGTTTGCCATTCCCTTCTCCAGTGGACCACATTCTGTCAGACCTCTCCACCATAACCCATCCGTCTTGAGTGGCCCCATACGGCATAGCTTTAGTTTCATTGACCAACATCCAGACTCAAATAGCACTAGGAAGTCCCATGACACAGCATATCTGAAGTCCCAATTGGTAAAAGGTCCCAGGCATGTGTCTGCTCCATGGATAAGGCTTCAAAGATTGCGGTTCAGAGTTCCTGCTTATAATCCCAGGTCACAGACTGATATCATCACCAATCTGTAAGCGAATAGTAGCTCTGACTTCATGTTAATGCATAAAACTTGGAATTTTGTTAAGCCCAGGACTTGGTTGGCCAGCCCCACTCCAGGGGCTCAACAATCCCAAGATTCCTCCCCTATCTTATTTATTGTGCTGCAAATCTTACACTCACAGCAGGCAGTCATTCATATTCAGGGCAGTGTCCAGGCAGGTTAGAGACAAATTCAGAGGCCTGCTATGCTTTATCTCTGAAGCCTAAACAAGACTATTTTTCTAATTTCCCTAACAATTTCCCTATGTCGCTTCTTGACTTGCATACAGGTTTCTCAGGAGACAGATAAGATGGTCTGGTATTCCCATCTCTTTAAGAGTTTTTCTCAGCTTGTTATGATCCACACAGTCAAAGCTTTAATGTAGTCAATGAAACAGAGGTAGATGTTTTTCCGGAATTCCCTTGCCTTCTCTATGATCCAGCAAATGTTTGCAATTTGATCTCGAGTTCCTCTGCCTTTTTAAAAACCCAGTTTGAACATCTGGAATTTCTTGGTTCACATAATGCTGAAGCCTAGCTTGGAGGATTTTGAGCATAACCTTATTAACGTGGGAGATGAGTGCAATTTTCCTGTGGTCTGAGTGTTCTTTAGCACTACCGTTCTTGGGAACTGGGATGAGGATTGATCTTTTCTAGTCCTGTGGCCACTGCTGGGTTTTCCATATCTGCTGACATATTGCATGCAGCACTTTATTAGCATCATCTTTTAGGATTTTAAATAGCTCTGCTGGAATTCCATCACCTTCAGTGTCTTTACTGGCAGCAATAGTGTTGCCACTTAGTGGTTGGTGAGGCCCACTTGACTTCACACTCCAAAACGTCTGGCTCTGAGTAAGAGGCTACACCATCGTGGTTATCTGGATCATTAAGATCTTTTTTTGGTACAGTTCTTCTGTGTATTCTTTCCATCTCTTCTTGATATCTTCTGCTTGTATTAGATCTTTACCACTTCTGTCCTTTATTGTGCCCATCTTTGGATGAAATGTTCCTTTGATAGTTCCAGTTTTCTTGAAGAGATCTCTGGTCTTACCCTTTTTGTTGTTTTCCTCTATTTCTTTGCCTTGTTCATTGAAGAAGGCCTTCTTTTCTCTCCTTAATATTCTCTGGAACTCTGCATTTAGTCAGGGGTACCTTTCTGTTTCTCCCTTCCTTTTTGTGTCTCTTCTTTTCTCAGCTATTTGTAAAACCTCCTCAGACAACCACTTTACTTCTTGCACTTCTTTTTCTTTAGGATAGTTTTGCTGACTGCCTCCTGAACAGTATTATGAACCTCTGTCCATTGTTCTTCAGGCACTCTGTCTATCAGATCTAATCCGTTTACTCTATTCATCTCATCTCCACTGTATATTCATAGGGGATTTAATTTAAGTCCTACCTGACTGGCCTAGTGGTTTTCCCCAGTTGCTTTAGTTTAAGCCTGAATTTTGCTATGAGGAGCTGATGATCTGAGCCACAGTCAGCTCCAGGTCTTGTTTTTGCTGACCGTATACAGTTTCTCCGTCTTTGGCTACAAAGAATGTAATCAATCTGATTTCAGTATTGACCTTTCGATGATGTCCATGTGTAAAGTTGTCTCTTGTGTTGTTGAAAAAGGGTGTTTGCTATGACAAGTACTTTCTCTTGGCAGAATTCTGTTAGCCTTTGCCTTGCTTCATTTTGTACTCCAAAGCCAAAGTTGCAGATTACCCCAGGTATTTCTTGACTTCCTACTATTACATCCCAATCCCCTATGATGAGTAGGACATCTTTGTGCGTGTGTGTGTGTGTGTGTGTTTAGTTCTAGGAAGTCTTGTAGGTCTTCCTAGAACTGATCAACTTCAGCTTCTTCAGCATCCGTGGTTGGGGCATAGACTTGGTTACTGTGATGTTGAATGCTCTGCTTCAGAAATGAACTGAGATAATTTTATCATTTTTGAGGTTGCACCCAACTACTGTATTTTGAATTCTTGTTGATTGTGAAGGCTACACCATTTCCTCTATGTAATTCTTGCCCACAGTAGTAGATATAATGTTCATCTGAATTTAATTCACTTATGCCTGTCCATGTTAGTTCATTGATTCCTAAGATGATGTTTACTCTTGTCATCTCCTGCTTGACCATGTCTGATTTACCTTGATTCATGGACCCAACATTCCAGGTTCCTTGGCAATATGTTCTTTACAGCCTCAGATTTTACTTCCAACACCAGACACATCCACAACTGAGAATCATTTGCACTTCAGCCCAACAGCTTCATTCTTTCTGGAGCTGTGAGTAGTTGTTCTCCGCTCTTCCCCAGTAGCATATCGGACACCTTCTGACCTGGGGGCCTCATCTTTCAGTGTCATATCTTTTTCCCTTTTTATACAGTTCATGGGGTTCTCATGGCTAGTATACTGGGGGGTTTGCCATTCCCTCCTCTGGTGGATCATGTTTTGTCAGAACTGTCTACTATGACCTGTCCGTCTTGGGTGGCCCTATCTGGCATGGCTCATAGATTCACTGAATTATATGTAAGCCCCTTCACCGTGACAAGGCAGTGATCCATGAAGGGAATCACTGAAAACTAACAGTATTATAAAATAATTTTGACATGGTAAACTTTTCCCAATATGTCATGCATTTTTTTCCTTCACACTTTGATCTATCGGTTGAGAAGGTTAGTCCAGTTGGCACTTATGGGGAAAGTTTTGGATAACCCACTAACTTAATATTTTCTCAGTAGGAGAAATACTTTCATTTCCCCACTTCTGTGAAGTTTAATAATTTTATATCTTCATATATTTTTATCTTAATAGCTAATCTTTTAAAAATACTGTCTCATGCCAGACATTGATTTAAGAACTTTACTTGTATTAACTCATTGAATTCTTACATAACTGTATAAATTATTACCCTTTTAACTGAAGAGAAGACTGAAGCACAAAAAATGAAATGACTTACTAGTAAATGACAGAACTGAAATTAATACCCAGACAGAGCTGGGCCTTCTTGATCTTACACTGTCCCTTGTCAAAATAATGATGAAATTTCATAAATTATCTGAATACACATTTCTCTGAAAAATGATCACAGCATTTATATTAAGATTTGATTGTCAGAGTCATCATTTAACAACTTGAGGTGTTTATCATTTGATTTATAAGAGTCAGAATTCTGTGCTGCTTTTCTTTTTTCCCAAGGTACTTAAGGCATTCGACTACATAGAGTTAAAAAGTGGGAGTCTGAACAAGAGGCATATGGTTTGAATGTACAAAAAGCCCAGAGCTGCTTAAAGACCATATTTTAGGCTCGGTAAGAATGATAAAAAGTTCTCAAAGTTCTCAAGCCAACAGAATAATTAAATTTAGATCTCTGTTCACTGAAAATTTGAATACAGCCTTTTTAACAATGCCATTTTTAAGTTGGGTTGCTGAATAAAATAAGATTTTATACATTTTAACTAGGTTTTTTTTCCAGCTAAGGTTTTAAATATCTCTCATTCTGTCCATCTTTCAGCAACAGATCATTTTACATATGAATTCTAGTATATATCATAAGAAATTATGAATAATTAGCATTATCTTTTTTGAATTTATAGAGCATGTTTCCTCTGAAAGTACATGTGTGTGGCATGTGTTCATAATGAAGAAAGTTAATGCCTAAAGGAAAAAGTAAATTATGTTTTTCAAAAAAGCTTTCATAGTTTTTAAGACAATGAGTAAAAACAATCCAACAGCACAATTCCTGTGAAAGATAAAAATATTATTTAAGGAAAAATTTGAGGTATTCTTGAGACCTGGCAGCCATGGGGATAGTTGATTCCAAGTTTCCTTTGACAATCCTGAGTAAGGGGCTAAGGTGATAGAGTAATAAAGGAACCAGAGTGCAACATTGTTGAAGACTAAGAGAACATTATGAACACCCCGTCCCCCAGATGGGAATAGCCAATGTCATCTGGAACAAAGATGATCATTATTAAGTTTGAAGTAGCTGTAGTATTACTTGTATTGTATTTCTCTCCTGCTTATAACCAGCTTAATACAATTATGTCTGTTGTGGGGGAAGAATTTGAAGGAGATTAAAGAAAACAAATAATTTTACTAATTTGGGAGGAAGTAAAAAACAGAAGACAGATACAAGTGAAATTAAAATTTAGCAGAAACAGTAAATTAGGGCAAACTGACTTGAATAAACATGAACTCTAAAGATTCTTGCAAAAGGGCATGAGGAAGAAGGATTCTTAGTTCTCCCACTATAGATGTTATATGGGTTATCTTTTTTTTTTTTTTCCATTCAAAGATTTTTATTTTTTGTTTAAACAATAATATAGACTAATTGCAGAAGCACTTTGGCAAATTTATAGAAAGACACAATGATTATTTTTAAATGCATAGTTTTAAATTTTACAATGCATGTAACTGGAGTTAACCTAGAAATTAAAGACATTTTTCAATAAAAAGTATGTTTATGTTAAACTCCCAGTAGTCTTACTGTAAATATTTTTACAGTCAGTGAGTCATTTAAAAAAATAATTTTCTAAGTACCTTGTATACACTATAGAGTCCTATTTTACTTTATTTAGCAAGTATATCTTTATAGATAGTGGAAAGACAAATTCATCCCTGCCCTGAGTGAATTTTCACAAATTTTAAAAGTACAAATGAGCAATGTTAATTACACTAGAAACAAAATAAATTGCATTTGTTTAATTAACAAAGAGAAATCCCTGGTACTGTTAATTAAAAGTTCTCTCAAACAACACTGATCTCACTCTCACAGAACAAATGACAGTACCTATATTGACTACTAGAATTTAAAAGTGTTAGGCAAGTGATCTGATCTCTGCCCCCCACACCCCTGCTGAATTCATCTAGTACCTTTCTCTCATTGATTACTTTTTTTCAACCTTGTTGCCATAGCACTTCAAATTGGTTCCCATCCCCATGAATCTATTCCTCTATTGTATCTTCTACCTGGAAGGTTCAAATCCTACCTCTCTAGGGAGATCTGCCCTAACCAGCCAATCTAAAATATAGCTGCCTTCTCCCTACCTAGCTCTCTGGGCCCTCTCTATCACTTAACTCTGTTTTATCGTCATCTGAAAATTACCTTGATATTTTACGTGTTAACTTGCTTATTGCTTGTCTCTTGATACCAGTGTATAGGCTCCTTCATGGCACAGGACTTTAAACTGTGCTGGTTAGGACTATATCTTCAGTACTTGAAGTTGTGAGCACATAAAAAAAAAGTGAAATAAATATATAAATCATAGTATATATGTTATTTAACAAAGAGAATTGTTGTTGTTCAGTAGCTCAGTCATGTCGACTTTTTTCAACACCATGGACTGAAGCACAACAGGCCTCCCTGTCCTTCTCCATCTTCTGGAGCTTGCTCAAACTCATGTCCATTACGTTGATGATGTTATCCCACCATCTCATCCTCTGTTATCCCTTTCTCCTCCTGCCTTCTATCTTTCCCAGCATCAGGGTCTTTTACAGTGAGTCGGCTCTTCGCATCAGGTGGCCAAAGTATTGGAGCTTCAGCTTCAACATCAGTGTTTTCAAAGAATATTCAGGGTTGATTTCCTTTAAGACTGACTGGTTTGATCTTCTTCCAGTCCAAGGGACTCTCAAGAGTCTTCTCCAAAACCACAGTTTGAAAGCATCAATTCTTTGGTGCTCAGACTTTCTTTATGGTCTAACTCTCACATCAATATATGACTACTAGAAAAACCATAGATTTGACTATACAGACCTTTGTTGGCAAAGCATTGTCTCTGCTTTTTAATACACTTTTGAGGTTTGTCAGAGCTTTTCTTCCAAGGAGAAAGCATCTTTTAATTTCATGACCGCAGTCAACATCCACAGTAATTTTGAAGCTCTCACTGTTTCCATTGTTTCCCCACCTATATGCCATGAAATGATGGGACCAGATGCCATGATCTTCATTCTTTGAATGTTGAATTTTAAGCCAGCTTTTTCACTCTCATCTTTCACTTTCATCAAGGGGCTCTTTAATTCCTCTTTGCTTTCTGCCATAAGGGTGGTGTTATCTTCATATCTGAGGTTATTGATATTTCTCCCAGCAATCTTGATTCCAGCTTGTACTTCATCAAGCCTGGTATCTTGCATGATGTACACTGCATATAAGTTAAATAAACAAGATTACAATAATTATGAATTTTAAATATATGTAAAGAAATTAATTTGCTAGTGTAAAGAATCCACCTGCCAATGCAGAAGACAGAGGCACAGGTTTATTCCCTGGCTCTGGAAGATACTCTGGAGAAGAATATGACAACCCCCTCTAGTATTTTGATCTGGGAAATCCCATGGACAGAGGAGCCTAGGTGGCTACAGTCTATGAGGTCGCAAAAGAGTTGGACATGACCAAGCAACTAAACAAGGTTTTGAACCTTATAGTAGGAAGATTATTCTGGATAATTTGGGCAGGTCTAATTTAATCACACAAGTTTTAAAAGAAGATAGTCTTCTCTGGCTTGAGTCAGAGAGATGTGATGGAAGAGAAAGCAGGAAAGATGCTGCACAAGGGGAAGGCAGAGATTCCAAGTAAGGATTCAATGTGTCTTTGCTTGTCCTCAGCTCAGGAGACCAATTGCAAGGACCAGAAAGAGACCCTGGGAGATAAAAGACAGCCCATAACTGGCAATCTTCAAGAAAATAGGGAACTTTTCCCTATAAGTACAGGAACAGTTCTGCCAACAAATGAAAAGGGCTTTGAAGTCCCTCCAAAAATCTGCCTCTAGAAAGGAACACAATCCTGCCAACATCTTGATTTGGTTCTTGTGAGACCTGGACCAGAGGATCCAACTGAGCTGTGCCATGCCCAGATTTCTGACCCATGGAAACAGTGAGATAATAGATGGATGTTGTTTAGTGGATATTGTTTAAGTTGCTGTGTTTGTGATAATCTGCTGTCAACAGAACTTGTACAATGTCTAACAGTAATAATCATAAGAATAACAAGTTGCCTGGAATTCTTACTGTGCATAAGAATTTTGCTAAGGATTTCAGGAGTGTTCATTTAATTTTTTATGGTCATTCATGAGGTAGTGTACTTGGCCCACTTTGAATCTATTTGCTCCAAACCTCTTTACTTTGAGAACCACCTCTCTTTACTTCACACATAGGAGTGGGCCTTTGGCAATAATGTTAGCATTTTGTGATCTTGTGGCTTTGTTCTGAAGTGGGCAAATGGTGAATGGAATTGTTTCCTTAATTTCTCTTTCTATTTTCTCATTATTAGTGTATAGGAATGCAAGGGATTTCTGTGTGTTGATTTTATATCCTGCAACTTTACTATATTCATTGATTAGCTCTAGTAATTTTCTGGTGGAGTCTTTAGGGTTTTCTATGTAGAGGATCAACCAGTACAATATTGTAAAGTAATTAACCTCAATTAAAATAAATAAATTTATATTAAAAAAATAAATAAAGTGGACAAATGGTGAACACTTGGCCTAAGATGAGTCACATGGATTCTATCTCCTTGAGCTTGAAATTGCAATTGAGAGATATTACTTTCTGGAACATGGGTGTGTAAAATCCAACTGTGAATTGGCATTTACATGGAAAGATAAAATAATGAAGGTATAGAGAGATAAGATATTTTAAAATTGCTTCTTGGTTTTTAGATGGCTTTCCTGATTGTCTCTATCTTCTCTTAAAAACCAACTGTTTTCCTGAACTACCAGTTTACTATGGGAAATTTCTCCATTTAACTTAGTGTAGCTTCAGTGAAGTTTTGCTGCTCCCAACCAAAATAATGTTAATTAAGTCAGGTAGTGGTATTATATTTTGCTTTAAAGAGATGTTGTGTTCATTCAGGTAGGCTGAACTGATATAACAGATGCTTTGAAGTTCAAAGACAATGCACTCAAGGAAAAGTCAAAGTGCTGGCCTTGGTCTGCAGGTAACTCTTCTCCTTGTGGTAATTCAAGGAACCAGGCTTGTTCCAGCTTGTTTCACCATGCTTCAGAGTCTTTATTGTCATATGAATCTGTATTTCAGTCTGTATTGAAAAAGGAGAATGGAGGATGGATAAATCCTTAGCCCCAGAGTACCATCTCTTGCTTTTCTGTTCATGTTCCATTGGTAAAACTGGTCAGATGGCCACAATTAACTGCAAGAAATGTTGAGATATATAGTCTAGCAGGGAATCTAGGAGCAGTAAAAGTCATTATGATGATCAGCTGGCAGCCTCTGCCAACAGATGTTTAGTAACTTGTTCAATATCATACAACTGATACTGGCAAATGTGGGGACTGAAACACATCTCTGGCCCAAGAAGTCTAGATCTTAAGCGTATTTCTGTACTACATTTTTGTTTTACCAGATGGCTTCCATTTGTTAGTTGATTTAAAATTCTACTCACTCTGTTAGTTAGCCCTCTCATGTGTGCATCTTTTTCTATTTACTTTAATTTAGATAATATCAGAGAAAAGAAACCCAGTACATAGTATATTCAGAGAGAGCCAGTGACAAATTACACGAGAACAGCTGAGCTCTGTATTAGGCTACTCACTGCATGGCTCAGAAATAAGACCACCTGCTAGGCTTTTTAATGACAAATGGTAGCCAAAAATTGTGAAACCCTGTAACCTTTCCTATAAGTACTTCTGATAATTTAATAACATGAAGTCATATTCTCACACTATTAGTATGAAACAATGAATGGATAATTGGTAATCAATTTAATTTCATGTTAATTGAGCTAAAATACAAATACCCTGAATGTATTCTAGCATTCTTGATTTTGTCCTGTAGTTTTTCCAGAATTCTTCAGTGATGTATTGATGGGATATCTAGGATCGGGGTCTGGCATTAAACTGGTAGGTGTGTGAGTTTTAGATTGAGCATATAATGAGAATAGGTGTGGCAATGTGGATGGCCTACTTGAACAAGGAAGTTTACTTTCACACACAGACATTCTGTTGGAGGTGGGTTGGGTGGATTCCACAGTCTACAAATTGTTCACATTTATAGTTCAAGTAAAATAATTGACAGAAGTTGCAAGATGCAGAAAAGAATCATAGGTGATCTAGATAGATGTGCTGGAGCTGGTTTTGTCTGCTCGTGCTGGCCACCAGTGCACAACTCTGCATTCAGTAATAATACATTAATAGATTTCAACAGGCCATAGTAGGAATATTTATAGACATTGGTTTATATTACAAGTCATGATGTGATTATGAAGGCTAAGAAAATCAAGATCTGCCCACTGCTAGCTGGAGGTATGTGAAAATCTGTGGTTATAATTCTAGTCCAAGCTTAAAAGCCTGAAAGCCTGGATTGCCAAGTCTAAAGACAGAAAATTATGATGTCCCAGTTCAAGCAGGAAGCAAATTCATCTTTCAACTGTTCTTTTTTTTTTTTTTTTTTTTTTCCTCCTGTTCAGGTGAATGATGCCCACCAAAATTTGTAAGGGTGATCTTCTTTATTCAGTTGACCAATTCAAATGCTAATCTATTCTAAAAGGATCCCCACAGACATACCCAGAAATAATATTTTACCAATTATCTGGACACACCTTAGCCAAGTTAACACATAAAGGTAGCCATCACAGCTGCATATTACTGGTGATACCTATAAACAAGGTAGACTAACAGAGATCATCTGAGGTTTTCTTCAGGGGACACTGTTACTGCCCTGGGTCAGGGTTCAGAGGCAGACTTGTTGACATTAGAGTGTGCTGTGTGCTATGTTCAATCGTGTCCAACTCCTTGCGATCCCATGGACTGTAGCCTGCCAGGCTCCTCTGTCCATGGGATTTTCCTGGCCAGAATACTGGAGTGGGTTGCATTTCCTCCTCCAAGGGATCTTTCTGACCCAGGGGTCAAACCAGCGTTTCCTGCATTGCAGGTGGGTAGGGACCCGGCAACAGCATGTAGGTCTCAGTTAGTGAGAATGAGAATCAACAAATCATTATGGTGTGGTAGCAATTCTCCTTTAACAACTGGGTAAAAATGACTAGAACTCCATTATCAAAATGGAGTACCACAGCGTAGGTGGTAGAGGGTAATGAACATGGGAGGTCTTTCAGAGATCTCAGGGCTTGTGATAATCCACTATCCCAGAGGAATGATGATTTGATACTAAATTCTACCTTATATTCTACTTAGAAAACATGGAGAGAAAGCAAGTCAACCTGCAACAGTGATGTGATGTGAAAGCCTTACTGTAACTACAGAGTAGGCTGGGAAGTCTTTGAATCAAGTCAGCACCATCCCCTTTAATTTGGTGGAGCCCTTCTATGACACACAAGTATAACCTTGCTATGAACCAGATAAAACCTGTCAGCCCTGTCTTTTTTGGTCTGTCTTCCCATCTTCTTCTTAGGTGATTTACACATTTGCCCACCATGATGTAAAGTCCCGAGTAATTCAGAAACCTGAATTACTTCAAAGTATAACAGTACCTCTAAGCTGGAATTAAATATATCTCTCCTTTTTTAACACGAGGTTCATATAGGAATAATGCATAGGAATAAAGATCAATCTAATATTTACATTTCTGGTGATAGAACAATGACCAACTGTGAGCAGGATCTATGGGTTGTTGAAAACATCATTAAAATCATATTAGACATAGTTACTTAGGAAGACTCTACCAAAGGGAGTAGTTTCTATGCAGTTATCTTACCTTGTGTGCTAGCTTATTAAAATAAAGAAAGTTTGTAGGAAGTTAGTTGAGGGTCCAGTAAAAAGTGATTTTTTTTTTCCCCTTATGCATCCTTTAAAAAAGGAGAGAGCCTGAAAGGTAATTTGAAGGAATCAGAAAATATTAATAATTGTTAAGCTGATAAATGCCTCTTGGCATCAGGATACTTATTTCCTCTTTTACTGGAAGATGCCATAACCAAAAGCTGGGATTGTGTTCAGGAAATTGTATCCTAGCATCAGGTTGGTGACCTTTTGAGCTATGACCCAGCATGTTTTCCTGAGTTGTTGGTAGATACAAAAGTAAAGAGTTAGAAAACTCTGTAATTGAGTGCTAGTCCAAACCAAAACAAATAATAATAACAAAAAACCAAGCAAGTCAGTGACAGTGGGAAAACGTGTAAATGCCTTCAAGTGGGCATTTTGGTGAGTAGAGAGCTGGAGGGCTGTTGTAGCTAATTGCTAAATAACTTCCCAGAATGATAGGAGAAATATATCTTTACTACCTAAAAAATCTGTGGAATATGGATTTGAGTTCAAGTGTTTTCTGGATCAATTCCAATCCCAAGGTTCTCCAAATATAAAATGTCCTAAGTAGAATATGATTGCCCCACAAACAACTTTTTTCTTAATTATTAAAGCTGATCAAAGAAGGAAAGGAGGCAGAAGCTGAAGGAAAGTTAGAGAATGTTTAAAAAAAGAAAATTCACTAGAACAGCATGTGGAAATGACACTGGCCAAGATCTAAACCTACTACTGCCAATGAGAATATATCAAAGCATATGTGGTTTCTAATGGTAGTGCTACATGTTTTCAGATAGCCCAGGGGAGATACTTGAAATATGCGACCTTGATACGTTATCATGAATCCAAGCAGTAAAGCAGGACAGTGAAGGGAAAAAACCCTGTGGCCTCAGGGAGCAGTATTAGTTATTTTTCAAAAACATAAATGACATCTCTAGATTTACATTTGATTTTGTTTTTCTTTCTCCTTCTCTCTATGCTGAGATTCCGAAACCCATCCATATCTAGGTAATGGTATCATTTAATTGGAATTTCCTTACTGGATAATAGCAGCATTCAGTAGGTAGATACTGCCACACTCACATGCCCAGACTTGGAAAGAGTTCAGACGCACAGACACTTCTGATTGCAGTGAATTCCAAGATTATTTTTTAAGTGCTTGTTCAACTCTGTCAGCAGCAGGAAGACATCCAATAAGTGGATGCCATTTCTTTCCACATTCTGTGTACTAATGCAAGAAAAGCAAAACGAATAGATGAATAAGTATCCCTTAATTCACTCTCATCATGAACGGTACCTGGAGTATTCCTCATGCAAAAGCTTACAAACTGGTTTTGGAAGCCTCCTCAACAGGTTCAGAGTGGAAGGAAAATCTATAGAAGAGACTACAAGCCAGAAGAAATGACTTCTCTTTCCATGAGGAATTATAGGATAGAATTGAATAAATTTAATAAATTTGGAGAGAACTCTAGGGATATTGTATTGTTTGAAATCGAGAGTGAGGAAACACATTGAAAATTTGCAGTTTATACACTTACCATATCACTGTATTTAACCCCCAAAGTGTATGTAATTATGTTGTTTCTTTAGGTTAATCATGTTTCCACTATGGCTTGCGATTGTAATTATCTTTTATTTTTGTCCAGCTATTGATTGTGAAAACTGATAAGCATCTCTTATTATTGTGATTATGTAACTATTATTTGCTTAATACCATTGTATCATGATTGGTCTACAGAAAATAATAGAATTTTATATCACTAAAACTACAGTTTAATAGAAAAACCTGTAACCACTTTTTTAAAATACAGATGCACATATCAGAATTATCTTGGAAGTTTTTGAAAAATAAAAGTGCCCAGGTATTGCTTTTTCTCTCCAAAGTTCCAAATGTGTTTCTGATGAGCAGCCATGTTTAAAAGCAACTGTATTATATGAGTATATGATGATCTTTATGCAGGTCAGGAAGCAACAGTTAGAACTGGACATGGAACAACTGACTGGTTCCAAAGAGGAAAAGGAGTACATCAGGCTGTCTATTGTCACCTTGCTTATTTAACTTATATGCAGAGTACATCATGAGAAACGCTGGACTGGAAGAACCACAAGCTGGAATCAAGATTGCCGGGAGAAATATCAATAACCTCAGATATGCAGATGACACCACCCTTATGGCAGAAAGTGAAGAGGAACTAAAAAGCCTCTTGATGAAAGTGAAAGTGGAGAGTAAAAAAGTTGGCTTAAAGAAAACTAAGATCATGGCATCTGGTCCCATCACTTCATGGGAAATAGATGGGGAAACAGTGGAAACAGTTTCAGACTTTATTTTTTGGGGCTCCAAAATCACTGCAGATGGTGACTGCAGCCATGAAATTAAAAGACCTTTACTCCTTGGAAGGAAAGTTATGACCAACCTAGAGAGCATATTCAAAAATCGAGACATTACTTTGCCAACAAAGGTTCATCTAGTCAAGGCTATGGTTTTCCCAGTGGTCGTGTATGGATGTGAGATTTGGACTGTGAAGAAGGCTGAGTGCCGAAGAATTGATGCTTTTGAAGTGTGATGCTGGAAAAGACTCTTGAGAGTCCCTTGGACTGCAAGGAGACCCAACCAGTCCAATCTAAAGGAGTCAGCCCTGGGATTTCTTTGGAAGGAATGATGCTCAAGCTGAAACTCCAGTACTTTGGCCACCTCATGCAAAGAGTTGACTCATTGGAAAAGACTCTGATGCTGGGCGGGATTGGGGGCAAGAGGAGAAGGGGACGACAGAGGATGAGATGGCTGGATGGCATCACTGACTCGATGGACGTGAGTCTGGGTGAAATCCGGGAGTTGGTGATGGACAGGGAGGCCTGGTGTGCTGCGATTCATGGGGTCGCAAAGAGTCGGACATGACTGAGCAACTGAACTGAACTGATTATGATCTTTTACTTTTGTCTAGTTTGTTTCACTTTTGCTATTTCATATTCAGTGCTCCCATTTCATTCAGTTTATGTTTTCCAATTTGTCTCTTTTTTGTTGTTCTTTCTCAAACCTTTATCAAGTGTAGTAGAAAAACTTTTGTATACACATAGAGGATATATAATATATATATTGTAGAAAATAATAGATATAGAATATCTATATATTTCTTTTACAAAACTTATGAATTGTTGCCTAAATAAAATATTTATGGCATTTTGATTCCACTCATTTGACTTAGTATAAATAGAATGCTAGATTTCCAATTTATATTCACTCAAAACATTGTTATAATTCCATGTATTTTGGCATGTAGTATTGCTGCTTAACATCTAGAAAGTTTATTATCTTAATGATTTAAGAAAAAAATTGAATGAGGCTTGAAACGTCTAATCAAATCCTGAGAATATAAAGAAATACTCTGTTGTTTAAAAAAAAAACAAAAACACAAGACATTCACATGTGATACAGTATTGTTAGCTAAAGTAGAGAGTTTGCTCAAATTTTGTAGAAATTTTAGGCTAGTGTCCGTTGTTTCCATACCTTATTAATGATTCCACATTGTATATAGTTGCATTGAGCAACTTTTAGCTGCATATAACAATTTCTGATAAATTCTGTTTTCATTTTTGTTCTGTTACAAAGATTTTCTAATTTTTTTGTTAGGGAAAAATTTCAGTTTAGCAGTAAAATCTCAATTAATGGTGATGCAGGAAAAAGAATCAGAAAAAACAGAGTTGCATTAAGGTGAATGAACATATCATATCCTGAATTTAAGATGCTTTGAACTCTTTACTAGGGATCCAGAAGCCAGTGTTGCACAAAAGTGATTTTTAGCAGATACCCAATGGTTAGTGAGTATAACTAAGCAAGCAAAAACCTCCACTACCACTACCAAAGAAATCTTTTTCTTGTAATTTATTAATCTAAATTTTATTTGTTTTAATTTTGAAATATGAATTTTTAAAGTCTTATTTACTTAAATGACATAATAAGTTACTGAAACAGAGCAAAGCTGTTATAGGTGCTAGTTTCCAACTAGCATATAGATTTATGATGTCTGTAGATTTGGGTATGAATTATTCCATACTTTCAGGAAATATGGTGTTGATAGTATTTAAACATTTGCTGAGCACCAGTGCTTAAAGGTATATTACCCTCCCTAATTGAAACTGACTTACCAATCACAGATATTTCAAACATTTTGGGGATTAGTGGCTACTAAGGGAGCATTGGGGATTTTAATTTGAACACTCAGTGATTCAGTGACTTACCTCAGAATTATGAAAAGAAGGTCCAGTGGCATCTTAGAAAGAAAATACTGTATTCAAGACCTGCAGAACTTTTGAAAACTTAGGAATGGATGGAAGATGTTGACAAGCAGTTAAAGTATGGGAAAATTGTGGGGATTTTGAATACTTTTATTTATTTTTGGCTGTGCTGGGTCTTCGTAGCTGTGTGGACTTCTCTCTAGTTGTGATGAGAAGGGCTTCCTCTCTAGTTGCGGTGCAGGGGCTTCTTACTGCTGTGGCTTCTCTTGTTGAGGAGCCACGGGCTCTAGGGTGCGAGGGCTTTAGTTGTGGTGCGTGGACTCAGTAGCTGCAGCTTCTGGTTTTTAGAGCACAGGATCAATAGTTGTGGGGAATGCGCTCCACATATAATAGTGGAGCTGTTAAACTCCACATATAATCCTTGGTGTGATGTTTCATCTGAGTCCAATGGGCTTTGTAGGAGAAGAAGAATGAAGCAAATGAGGGAATCTGAGAGTATAAACAATGTTTGTCTCCAGATACAGGGCCATAAGGAGAAGACAATGGCACCCCACTCTTGCCTGGAAAATCCCATGGACGGAGGATCCTGGTAGACTGCAGTCCATGGGGTTGCTAAGAGTCGGACACGACTGTGTAACTTTCAAGTAGATAACCTGAGCGACTTCACTTTCACTTTTCACTTTCATGCACTGGAGAAGGAAATGGCAAGCCACTCCAGTGTTCTTGCCTGGGGAATCCCAGGGACAGGAGAGCCTGGTGGGCTGCCGTCTATGGGGCCGCACAGAGTCGGACACGACTGAAGAGACTTAGCAGCAGCAGCAACAGGGCCATAAATAAATGGAGTTATCTGAATGTTCCTGGTTTCCAGGCTTGATTTGACAACTTTGCATCCACTTGTCCAAGGTTGTTTTTAGACTGATCCTGGAATCTGTTCATTGTAATGTATCTGCCCAGAGAAGATCAATCTTTCCATAGAAAGAATATAAAGATTTGATGGTTGTGTATCCATTTATGTATAAATAGACACACACAGCAGAGATAAACTGTACTTTAGAATTCGTATTTCACTGTTTGGTTCCTTGACATGAAGGGAATAGAAATGTATTATGAAGAGGACAGGACCCAGAGATCTGGGATCATAGGGATTTGAATCTGCATATTGACATACATTGCCACTCTAATGGCAGAAAATGAAGAGGAAATTAAAGAGCCTCTTAATAAGAGTGAAAGAGGAGATTGAAAAAGCTGGCTTAAAATTCAACATTCAAAAAATGAAGATCATGGCATCTGGTCCCATTACTTCATGGCAAATAGATGGGGAAAAGTGGAAATAGTGGCAGATTTTATTTTCTGAGGCTCCAAAAATCACTGCTGATGGTGACTACAGCCAAGAAATTAAAAGATGCTAGCTCCTTGGAAGACAAGTTATGACAAATGTAGACAGCATATGAAAAAGTAGAAACATCATTTTGCCGAAAAATGTCTGTATAGTCAAAGCTATGGTTTTTCCAGTAGTCATGTATGGATGTGAGAGTTGGACCATGAAGAAAGCTGAGTGCTGAAGAAATGATGCTTTTAAGTTGTACTGAGGAAGAGTCTTGAGAGTCCCTTGGAGTGCAAGGAAATCAAACCAGTCAATAAAGAAAATCAACCCTAAATATTCACTGAAAGGACTAATGCTGAAGCTCTAGTACTTTGGCCACCTGATGTGAAGAGCCAGCTCACTGGAAAGACCCTGATGCTGGGAAAGATTGAAGGCGGGAGGAGAAGGGGATGACAGAGGATGAGGTGGTTGGATGGTGTCACCGACTCAATGGACATGAGCAAACTCCAGGAGACAGTGAAGAGCAGAGAGGCCTGGCATGCTGCAGTCCATGGGGTTGTAGAAAGTCGGACATGGCTTAGAACCTGGACAACAACAAATTGGCATAGGTATTCTTTACCCTTTTGTATCTAAGTTTCTTCACATGAATAATGAAGAAATTGTACCTAAGAGAATTTCTCTGAGGATCAGCATAGTTCCTAGCTCATATAAATGTTAGACTTATTTTTAATAAAGGATTCAAATGCCACTCTGATCAAGGGTTCTCTTACTGCTTTGTGGTCTCAATTATTTTTCAAAGCACTGATATTTAAAAATATCTCTCAGATTTATCATTGTCACCTCAGGAGCCAAATTATGTTTCACAATAAGCATTTATTATTTTTTTGCCATTGTTTAAAGTCTAATTTGCATTGACTATCTTTTGTTTCCTGAGAATGACTTTCTTCCCTCTAATACATCTTTTCAAATACTGACTTCCTGTTCTTTACTTGCTAGCCACAATTTTTCTCTGCTAATTCCATTTTATACCACAGAGGGGCAAAGAGAAAGCTTGTATTATTTTTGCTCCATTTGTCAAGAAGGAGATGCTTCTTCTGACTCCCAAAGCAGAATATAGGTCTCCTATGGAGCAACATCAGTATATTTTCTAAGGTACCAGTTTGCATCTTTCCCGCTTGGGAATGCTAGTTTAAATATAAAGTTGTCCCTAAGAATCCAATGGGGATTAGTCCCAGGATCTTCCTCAAATACCAGAATCCGTGAATGCTCAACTCCCTTATATAAAAAGATGTATTTGCCTATAAGCATCCTCTGGTATACTTTAAATCATCTCTGGGTTACTTGCAATACCTAATACAATGTAAGTGCTACGTAACTGTTTACAAATGCATGGAAAATTCAAGTTTTGATATTTGGGACTTTCTCAAATTTTTATTCTGAACATTTTTGTCCTGTGTTTGATTGTGTCTACAAATGTGGAACCCATGGGTACAGATGGCTGATTAATATGGTTACCACTGGGTACATTACCCTAAGAAGACCAAGAAAAACCAAAGTTTTAATCACTTAAGATCTTAGTGACAGTCTATATGGCGGGCTTTCAAAGTAAAATGCCCTAGGGCCAAAGCAGGGAATCTAAGTGAATGAAGCTCACAAGAACTAATTTTTTTCCCTCTTTACCGAAAGAAATATAATAGTGTGACTACTTATGATGGTAGATGGCAATTGATACTCAGTGAACAAAGTCAAGCAGCTACTGTGGAACTGGCCACAGTTTTCAACTAACTGCCTTAGCTGAAAAACTGTCCAAGGTATTTCCTTGGGGGAAAATGTGCCTAGCATTGCCAGACATTCACTGTTTTCAGAACATGAGAAACAAGCAAAAGCAAAAAAGAGTGTTTGTCTTTCTCTGTCTGACTTGTTTCACTAAGCATAATACTCTCTAGATCCACGCACATTATTGTAAATGGTCAAATCTGCCCTTTTTATGACTGAGTAACAATCCGGTTCAGTCATTCAGTCGTGTCTGACTCTTTGTGACCCCACAGACTGTAGCACACCAGGCCTCCCTGTCCATCACCAACTCCTGGAGTTTACTCTAACTCATGTCCAATGAATTGGTGATGCCATCCAGCCATCTCATCCTCTGTCATCCCTTTCTCCTCCCACCTTCAGTCTTTCCCAGCATCAGGGTCTTTTCCAAGGAGTCAGTTCTTTGCATCAGATGGCCAAATTATTGGAGTTTCAGCTTTAGCATCAGTCCTTCAAATGAATATTCAGGACTGATTTCCTTTAGGATGGACCGCTTGGATCTCCTTACTGTCCAAGGGACTCTCAAGAGTCTTCTCCAACACCACAGATCAAAAGCATCAGTTCTTAGCACTCAGCTTTCTTTATGGTTCAACTCTCGCATTGAGAGAAGATTTTTGAAGTCTTTCTCTGTAATTCTGATTTATTTTTTGTCTTCTTGCTTTTACAGTTTTTGCTTCATGCATTTCAATGCTCTGGTATTGGGTGCATAAATATTGTGTTATTGAGTGTATAAAGAACATTGTTATGTTCTTTTGATTAACTGACTCCTTTATCATTATGAAGTGACTTTCTTCATCCCTGATGATATTCTTAGCTTTGATCTACTTGACTGATTGGAGAAGGAAATGGCAACCCACTCTAGTCTTCTTGCCTGGAAAATCACATGGACAGAGGATCCCACATTCCATGGGGTCACAAGAGTCGGACATGACTTAGTGACTAAACCACCACCACTTGGCTGATACCAACACTGAGACTCCATTGAAACTCTCCTTTACTTGTTTTATCTTTATCCATTCTTAAACCTGTTACCTCTATGTCTTTATATTTAAAGAGGATTTCTTATGGTTGGAACTTCCTATTTTATTCAGTTTGACAATTTCTATCTTTTATTTGAAGGTTTTAAAACCACTTATATTAATATAATATTATGGTTACTTTTTTATAACATTTTTAGTTAGCTCAGAAAGTCCAGAATATGATCAGTTTGAAATGTAATACATGTCAGAATCATGAATAAAGTGTGTTAGAGTTTTATTCATAATGACCTTCTTAGTCAAGTATTTCACAGTTGCAACATCTGCAGTTAAGAATTTTAATCAGACATACCAGCTTTCATAGGTTTTGTAAGAGAATTTTCAGAAATCAAGTTGCCCAAACATACTTAAAAAAAAAAAATCTTCCAATGATACCTTAGTCCAGTGTTGTGTTTTATTTTTTTATTTTTGATAAAATTTAATATATTTAAGGTTTATATATGATAATTTGATATATATGAACACATACACAGTAAAATTATCACTACAGTCATGCTAATTAATGTATCTTCTCATCACATTACTACCATTTGTGTGTGTGTGTGTGTGTGTGTGTAATGAGAGCACTTAAAATCTACTCAGCAGATTTCCATTATTCAGCACAGTATTATTAATTATAGTTATCATATTGTATGATATGATAGATATTTAGAATTATTCATCCTGCATAACTGCAATTTTGTACCCTTTGATCAACAACTCCTTGCTTCCCCCACCTCTTTGTCTGTTGTAACCACCATTCTCCCCTTTGCTTCTATGTTTTTGACTTTTGTTTTTAGATTTCACACATAAGTGTGATCATACTTTTTTTTTCCCTGCGTCTGACTTATTTCACTTAGGATAATGTCTTCCAGGTTCATTCATGTTGTTGCAAATAGCAGGATTTTCTTTTTTAAATCTGAGTATATATACCATGTTTTGTTTATCCATTCATCTATGAACAGATACTCAGGTTGTTTCCATATCTTAGCCATTATAAATAATGCTTCATTGAACATGGAAACACAGATATCTTTTCAAATTACTGATTCATTTCCTTTGGGTGTATACTCAGAAGAGAGGTTGCTTGATCATATGATCATTCCATTTTTATTGTATTAAAGCACCTGTATACTGTTTTTCATAATGTCTTTATTAATTTATATTCCCAACAAAAGTGTATGAGGGTTCTCTTTTTCCTTGGCAACACTTGAATTGTTTTTTTTAATAGTCATTCTGATAGACATGAGTTTATATCTTCTTATTGTGGTTTTGACTTGCATTTCTCTGATGACTAACTTCTTTTTTCATCAGTGTTTTACAATTTTCAGTGTAGATCTTTCACCTCTTTGGTTGAATTTACTCCTAAGTATTTTATTCTCTTTGATACTATCCTAGAATGAGAGTTTTCTTGAGTTTCTTTTTGGATAGTCACTTTTGGTATAAAAGAATGCAATTGATTTTTGTATGTTGATTGTGTATTCTCCAACTTTACTAAATTTGTTTCTACTAACAGATGTTTTTTGTGGTCTTTAGGATTTCTAGATGTAGAGCCTTGTCATTTGAAAATGGAAAGAATTTGCTTTCTTTCTGATTTGGATGCATTCTATTTCTTTTTCTTATCTGATTGCTCTTGCTGGGACTTTCAGCACCCTCTTGAATAGAAGTGAAGTGGCAAGAATAGGCATCCTTGCCTTATAGCACATCTTTCAGTTTTTCCCCATTGATTATGATTTTCAGTTCAGTTCCGTTCAGTCACTCAGTCGTGTCTGACTCTTTGTGACCCCATAGACGGCAGCCCACCAGGCTCCACCGTCCCTGGGATTCTCCAGGCAAGAAGGATAAAAATCCTGGTTTTATCTGACACCACCCTGTAGTGGGGAGGGGCTGAGATGACTCATTACATCCTGGCTAGGTTAGAAGTCTGTATTCTGATATTGCGTTCAGCTTTTTCTGGAGTCAGTGATACATGACCACAGGATTTGTTCCCCCCCTCCCCCAACCCCCCATCATATTTGATGATGTTTGGCTTAGTAGAACAGTAATTGTTTAAAACTTTTCTGTCTTACTAGGCTGCCCCTTTTCTCTGTCTTATCATTAGAATGCACAGATACGTGTGTTATCACCCTTAAATATGTTTGGTACTTGACTTCCAATGTCATTAAAAATCGCTGTTTCTTATATTCTGATCATTTTTTTATGTGTTTTGGGGCCATACTGGCCAGGGAAATAAACCTTATCTCTATTTTTCAAAAATAATAACTTTCTATTGTCAACTACAAATTGGAACTTGCCAAAGGCACTGCCTGGGGCTCAGCTGGTAAAGAATCCACCTGCAATGAGGGAGACCTGGGTTCCATCCCTGGGTTGGGAAGATCCCCTGGAGAAGGGAAAGGCTACCCACTCTAGTATTCTGGCATGGAGAATTCCATGGACTGCACAGTCCATGGGGTCACAAAGAGTTGGGCAGGACTGCACCAAGGGTATTTGCCATCTGCCTCTGTGGAGGTTAGCCTTTGCCCTGCTTCATTCCATATTCCAAGGCCAAATTTGCCTGTTACTCCAGGTGTTTCTTGACTTCCTACTTTTGCATTCCAGTCCCCTATAACAAAAATGACATCTTCTTTGGGTGTTAGTTCTAAAAGGTCTTGTAGGTCTTCAAAGAACCGTTCAACTTCAGCTTCTTCAGCATTACTGGTTGGGGCATAGACTTGGATTACTGTGATATTGAATGGTTTGCCTTGGAAACAAACAGAGATCATTCTGTCGTTTTTGAGATTGCATCCAAGTACTGCATTTCGCACTCTTTTGTTGACCATGATGGCTACTCCATTTCTTCTGAGGGATTCCTGCCCCCAGTAGTAGATATAATGGTCATCTGAGTTAAATTCACCCGTTCCAGTCCATTTTAGTTCGCTGATTCCTAGAATGTCGACATTCACTCTTGCCATCTCTTGTTTGACCACTTCCAATTTGCCTTGATTCATGGACCTGACATTCCAGGTTCCTATGCAGTATTTCTCTTTACAGCATCGGACCTTGCTTCTATCACCAGTCACATCCACAACTGGGTATTGTTTTTGCTTTGGCTCCATCCCTTCATTCTTTCTGGAGTTATTTCTCCACTAATCTCCAGTAGCATATTGGGCACCTACTGACCTGGGGAGTTCCTCTTTCAGTATCCTATCATTTTGCCTTTTCATACTGTTCATGGGGTTCTCAAGGCAAGAAAACTGAAGTGGTTTGCCATTCCCTTCTCCAGTGGACCACATTCTGTCAGACCTCTCCACCACGACTGGCCCATCTTGGGTGGCCCCACACGGCATGGCTTAGTTTCACTGAGTTAGACAAGGCTGTGGACCTAGTGTGATTAGATTGACTAGTTTTCTGTGATTATGGTTTCAGTGGGTCTGCCCTCTGATGCCCTCTCACAACACCTACCATCTTACTTGGGTTTCTCTTACCTTGGACATGGGGTATCTCTTCATGGCTGCTCCAGCAAAGCGCAGCCATTGCTCCTTACCTTGGACGAGGGGTATCTCCTTACCGCCTCCCCTCCTGACCTTGAATGTGGAGTAGCTCCTCTCAGTCCTCCTGCTGAAAGGAGCTCTGCAAAGGCTAATAGAATTTTGCCAAAAGAATACACTGGTCATAGCAAACACCCTCTTCCAACAACACAAGAGAAGACTACGCGTGGACATCACCAGATGGTCAACACCAAAATCAGGTTGATTATATTCTTTGCAGCCAAAGGTGGAGAAGCTCTATACAGTTTGCAAAAACAAGACTGAGAGCTGACTGTGGCCCAGATCATGAACTCCTAATTGCCAAATTCAGACTTAAACTGAAGAAAGTAGGGAAAACCACTAGACCATTCAGGCATGACCTAAAACAAATCCCTTACAATTATACAGTGGAGGTGAAAATAGATTTAAGGGCCTAGATCTGATAGATAGAGTGCCTGATGAGCTATGGAATGAGGTTCGTGACATTGTACAGGAGACAGGGATCAAGACGATCCCCATGGAAAAGAAATGCAAAAAAGCAAAATGGCTGTTTGGGGAGGCCTTACAAATAACTGTGAAAAGAAGAGAAACGAAGAGCAAAGGACAAAAGGAAAGATATAAGCATCTGAATGCAGAGTTCCAAAGAATAGCCAGGGAGATAAGAAAGCCTTCCTCAGTTGTCAATGCAAAGAAATAGTGGAAAACAACAGAATGGGAAGGACTAGAGATCTCTTCAAGAAAATTAGCAATACCAAGGCAACATTTCATGCAAAGATGGGCTCAATAAAGGACAGAAATAGTATGGACCTAACAGAAGCGCAAGATATCAAGAACAGGTGGCAAGAATACACAGAAGAACTGTACAAAAAAGATCTTCATGACTCAGATAATCACGATGGTGTGATCACTGACCTAGAGCCAGACATCCTGGAATGTGAAGTCAAGTGGGCCTTAGAAAGCATCACTATGAACAAAGCTAGTGGAGGTGATGGAATTCTAGTTGAGCTATTTCAAATCCTGCAAGATGATGCTGTGAAAGTGCTGCACTCAATATGCCAGCAAATTTGGAAAAATCAGCAGTGGCCACAAGACTAGAAAATGTAGTTTTCATTCCAATCCCAAAGAAAGGCAATGCCAAAGAATGCTCAATTTACTGCACAATTGCACTCATCTCACATGCTAGTAAAGTAATGCTCAAAATTCTCCAAGCCTGGCTTCAGCAATATGTGAACCGTGAACTTCCTGATGTTCAAGCTGGTTTTAGAAAAGGCAGAGGAACCAGAGATCAAGTTGCCAATATCTGCTGGATCATGGAAAAAGCAAGAGAGTTCCAGAAAAACATCTATTTCTGCTTTATTGACTATGCCAAAGCCTTTGACTGTGTGGATCACAAGAAACTGTGGAAAATTCTGAAAGAGATGGGAATACCAGACCACCTGACTTGCCTCTTGAGAAACCTGTGTATGGGTCAGGAAGCAACAGTTAGATCTGGACATGGAACAACCGACTGATTCCAAATAGGAAAAGGAGTACATCAAGGCTGTATATTGTCACTCTGCTTATTTAAATTATATGCAGAATACATCATGAGAAATGCTGGTTGGAAGAAGCACAAGCTGGAATCAAGATTGCCAGGAGAAATATCAATAACCTCAGATATGCAGATGACACCACCCTTGTGGCAGAAAGTGAAGAGGAACTCAAAAGCCTCTTGATGAAAGTGAAAATGGAGAGTGAAAAAGTTGGCTTAAAGCTCAACATTCAGAAAACTAAGATCATGGCATCTGGTCCCCTTACTTTATGGGAAATAGATGGGGAAACAGTGGAAACAGTGTCAGACTTTATTTTTGGGGCTCCCAAATCACTGCAGATGGTGACTGAAGCCATGAAATTAAAAGACACTTACTCCTTGGAAGAAAAGTTATGACCAACCTAGATAGCATATTGAAAAGCAGAGATATTACTTTGCCAACAAAACTCCATCTAGTCAAGGCTATGGTCTTTCCTGTAGTCATGTATGGATGTGAGTGTTGGACTGTGAAGAAAGCTAAGCACCAAAGACTTGATGCTTTTGAACTGTGGTGTTGGAGAAGACTGTTGAGAGTGCCTTGGACTGCAAGGAGATCCAACCAGTCCATCCTAAAGGAGATCAGTCCTGGGTGTTCTTTGGAAGGAATGATGCTAAAGCTGAAACTCTGGTACTTTGGCCACCTCATGCAAAGAGTTGACTCATTGGAAAAGAGCCTGATGCTGGGAGGGATTGGGGGCAGGAGGAGAAGGGGACGACAGAGGATGAGATGGCTGGATGGCATCACCGACTCGATGGATGTGAGTTTGAGTGAACTCTGGGTGTTGTCGATGGAAAGGGAGGCCTGGTGTGCTGCGATTCATGGGGTCACAAAGAGTCAGACACGACTGTGCAACTGAACTGAACTGAACTCTGTGTGGTTGAACCCTGTGCTGCTGTAGTTGTAGACCTTCAACACTGGCTGAGGGAATTTTGGGTGTAGTGCTCCAGGGAATCTGGTGGGACAGGTCTTGGATAATTGTATGTTTTTCAGAACAGATTTTATGATCTTAATCCTTGCATCTCCTCATATCTGGAGAAGCACTAAATCCCTTCATGGTAACATCAGATCCTCATGACTAACAAAAAACTTTTGTAAAATGAGTGCTTAGTGGTACCGAATTCCCACTTCACCAAAACCTTTTATATTGACCTTCCTCGTGCTGCTTCTTTGGAGCAGTCTTTCAGCACTATCTGAGGTGCTGCCTCCTGGGCTGCAGTCTTCATTTTGCCCCAAATAAAATTAACTTGCAACTGTCAAGTCGTGCATCTTTTTTAGATGACTATATAAATATCCCTCCTATGGGTTCCTGGCTTCTACAACTCTGTGTTTGTGATATTAAGGCAAAAATAAAACCCAGGGAATGAACTACCATCTCATTCCCTGGATCACTTGTTTCTTAACCCGTCTGATTTTTCTGTACCTTTTGAAGACTTTTATATTTGTTTGTTTGTTTTTTTTTAATATAGCATTCAGAGTGGTTAGTTGTACTTAACAAGGGAATAAACAAAAGTACTTCCACTAAATCTTGGAAGCTGAAGTCCAATTTTTTTATTTTAAGTAAATTTTTTAAATGATAAAAAAAAAATCATATGCATTTACCAACATAGTCTTTCTAGTGTTCTTGAGTATATTGCTTAGGTTACAGATATTATGAATTCTGCCTTGTTGGATATTGGTATTGTTTGTATTCTTAAAAGTTTTCTTGAGCTTTCTTCTGGGATATGGCTGAGTTACTTGGAAAACTGACACTTTTAGGTCTCGCCTTTAAGATTTATTAGGTAGAACCAGAGCAGTCTTTAGTGTATGGCTAATTATTTATTCCCTGTTACTGAGGCAAGATCTTTCTGCATATACTCTCCAGTGTCCTATGAGTTACAGGTTTTCATTCTGGCAAAGGGATACACATTATTCCTGTTCCTGTGTGTGCTCTGAATACTGTCTCTTTTAATCCTTTTGAGTGGTTCTTTCCTGACTTTAAGTAATTTCTTCACACTTTTGCACTGCTCAGTACCCTGTGGAATACTCTAAGTGTGGGCCTCTGCAGATCTCTGGGGTATTTATTCTGTGCAACTCTCTCCTAACCAGCACTTTGCCCTGTGAATTCCAGCCAGTGTGGTCCCCGTGGCTTTCAGCTCCATTTCCTCCATTGAGGGAGACTGTTGGGCTGCATCTGGATCACTGTCTCTGTGTCAGCGTCTGGAATGACTTTGAGAAGAGGATGTGGGGGCAGGCCTGAGGCTCACCTGGTCTGTTGCTCACCTCTCAGAGATCATATTACATTTTGTCACTTTATGTCCAATGTTTTAAAAATAGTTTCCTATATTTTTTCTTATTTTCCACGTGGTTTTAGACAGGAGGATAAATCTAGCCCCTGATAAAACTCCAAATTGTTTCAGAAGGATAAATCCCATCTAATTTTTAAAAACATCTTTCTATATAAATGTTCTTTCTTCTCAGCTTAGCTCTATACACTTTGTGTGGCAGTGACTGTTTTTTATAAATTGTCTTATATATAGTTGATTTAGAGCATCAACTATTTGTTGGCTGGAATATATGAAATGTTGGTGATTTGAATTAATCAGTTTTAAATAATGCTATATCAAAATGTTGAAGTCCACTTTGCTGCCTTTTTCTGTTGGTTCATTTTTTGTTAACCTTCCCTCTAGCTAAGACAGTTTTATATCAATTGACTACAAACATGTTTAGAGATTTTATTATGCTCTAAGTGTAAAATATGAAGCAAAACTTCAGATGTAATGAAGGAACTGTACTGACTGATCCTCGAGGCCATTATGTATCAGTCATCCTTCCATAAATCTTTGCGAACTTACCCTGTGTGTCTTTTTCAAGTTTATTTTTAGTTCTTATATGAAAAAAAATAATGTGGCTTTATCCTGTAAGCTTTTATCCTTCAATTATTAGGATTTCAGCTTGAGATTTGTTCCTATTATTTTTCTGGGTATGATAGTTCTTTGTTTTCTTTTCCTCCTATTTTCTTTTGTCCTTCCTTCATCCTTTCCCTTCCCTTTTCTTCCCTTTATTCCCCCCACTTCTAACATTTAGGGTCCCTTCTGATGCTTATATTCTGTAATTCTCAGAAATCTGAAAAAATTTATTTTAAAACTAACAGTTTACTTATCATAATTTTGAAAAAGAACTTAAAGATTGGTTAACTTCTAGAAAATTAGTACTGGAGAAATACTTTTTTTCCCCTCTCAAGTTTAGTTTGTAACATAAATCAGAGTATGTGCATTTTCATAATTTAGTTTTAAACAAATTTATTACCACTTCCTGGAAGATCCCCTGGAGAAGGAAATGGCAACCCACTCCAGTACTCTTGCCTGAAAAATTCCATGGACAGAGGAGTCTGGTGGGCTACAGTCCATGGGGTCGCAATGAGTCGGACACGACTGAGTGACTTCACACTCACACTAATGAGACCGATAGTTTACTATTTTCCTTTTACAAACGAGGAAACTAAAGTCTTAAAAAGTTCAGTCTAGGTTGACTCTAGCTCAAGAGCTCATCCTCACCTGCTTGCTAAATAATACTGTTTTCATTATAAGGCAAGAGTCTATAAAGGTAAGGATATAGCTGACTTTTCCTTGAAAGATAAATAAACAAGGGAGAGATGAACAGAATAATTGGTTGAGAGAAAAAGAAGAAGGAAGACATGGAGGAAAATCACAGAACTATTAACCTGCTCTCCTTCATACTGAAGAGAGCTTCTGAAAGGAGATATATATTCATGAGAGAGAGAGTCCCATGGGAAAAGCTATTCATTGGTTAATCTTCTATGTTATTATCCAAACTTGAATACTTTTTTGATAATGAAAGGGGAGGTGGTTAATATTTATTCTGCTATAGCAGATGTAAATTATGCTCCTTTCAGTTAAATCAAGATGTATAGTCACCATTGATAACAACCAGAAAGGATCTAAGTGAATGAATGTTACAGATTTTGCTGTCACTGTGACCTTTCTCTTATAATCTTTGAAAGGGGATTCATCTGTTGGTAGAAGATGTAGGTGTGAAAAATGATAGAAAGTAAAGATAAAGGTTTTTCCTTTCTTTCAATAAATCAATGTGCAAGTATGAAAGTTGCTCAGTTGTGTCTGACTCTTTGCAACTCCATGGACTATACAGTCCATGGAATTCTCCAGGCCAGAATACTGGACTGGGTAGCCATTCCTTTCTCCAGGGGATCTTCCCAGCCCAGGGATTGGACCCAGGTCTCCCGCATGGCAGGCAGATTCTTTACCTTCTGAGCCACCAGGGAAGCCCTCAATAAACCAGTAGATAACTACAAATTGCTTGTCCCTGAAACTTCATTAGAAAGACAGGGGCTTGGGTGCCACAGTGTGCTTCAGTTATAATGAGGACCAATAAGCGATCAAGGATTTTGAAAATTATGAGGCCATGGTGACATATGAGTGACTGATCAAATTCTTTTTTAAACCATTCATGAGAAAAGCTACATTTGGCTCCTAATTTTTATTCTTTGATGTTCTATGTCAATCATGTTAACTGAAAATTTCTTAGGTTTTTCCTCTTTTCACCCTGTATATAATTTCTTTTCAGGGGAAAAAAATCTGTTTCCTGTGACTGTCACAAGAGTTAATGAGTTTGTTAATGAGTTAATGTTAAAAAAAAATTAATGGCAAAGTCAATATTGTGCTTTAAGAATATAACAACAAAAAGTCAATGCTACCCACTCCAGTATTCTTGCCTGGAGAATCCCATGGATGGAGGAGCTTGGTGGGCTACAGTCTACAGGTCGCAAAGAGTCTGACACAACTGAGCGACTTCATTTTCACTTTCACTTATAGCCATTATTCCTCTCTTAGAAGATAATTCTCATATGTATATATGTATAGTATATATACATATAATAGTATATGTTATCTACTATTCTCTAGTGGCTTCTAGTTCCTTTATCATCATTCATAAGAAATCTTAACCCCATCAAATATTTGTTTTAAAACTGAATTTGTATAATACCAGCCTAATGTGGCATGTTTTCAAAGCAAAGCACCAAATGGAGGTAACTTTCTTCTATATTTTAAAGAGAAATACACAGTTGCTGATATCAGACCAAGTTAAATAGGTAACTCAGTTCAGTTCAGTCGCTCAGTTGTGTCCGACTCTTTGTAACCCCATGAACCACAGCACACCAGGCCTCCCTATCCATCACCAACTCCTGGAAATTACCCAAACTCATGTCCATTGAGTTGGCGATGTCATCCAACCATCTCATCCTCTGTCATCCCCTTCTCCTCCTGCCCCCAATTCCTCCCAGCATCAGGGTCTTTTCAAATGCGTCAGCTCTTCTCATCAGGTGGCCAAAGTATTGGACTTTCAGCTTTAACATAATTCCCTCCAATGAACAGCCAGGACTGATCTCCTTTAGGATGGACTGGTTGGATCTCCTTACAGTCCAAGGGACTCTCAAGGGTCTTCTCCAACACCACAGTTCAAAAGCATCAATTCTTCGGTGCTCAGCCTTCATTATAGTCCAACTCTCACATCCATACATAACCACTGGAAAAACCATAGCCTTGACTAGACAGACCTTTGTTGACAAAGTAATGTCTCTGCTTTTTAATATGCTATCTAGGTTGGTCTAACTTTCCTTTCAAGGAGTAAGCGTCTTTTAATTTCATGGCTGCAATCGCCATCTGCAATGATTTTGGAATTCAGAAAAATAAAGTTAGCCACTGTTTCTATGGTTTCCCCATCTATTTGCCATGAAGTGATGGGACCAGATGCCATGATCTTCGTTTTCTGAATGTTGAGCTTTAAGCCAACTTTTTCACTCTCCTCTTTCACTTTCTTCAAGAGGCTCTTTAGTTCTTCACTTTCTGCCATAAGAGTGGTGTCATCTGCATATCTGAGGTTATTGATATTTCTCCTGGCAATCTTGATTCCAGCTTGTGTTTCTTCCAGCCCAGCGTTTCTCATGATGTACTCTGCATATAAGTTAAATGAGCAGGGTGACAATATACAGCCTTGACGTACTCCTTTTCCTATTTGGAACCAGTCTGTTGTTCCATGTCCAGTTGTAACTGTTGCTTCCTGACCTGCATACAGGTTTCTCAAGAGGCAGATCAGGTGATCTGATATTCCCATCTCTTGAAGAATTTTCCACAGTTTATTGTTATCTAAACAGTCAAAGGCTTTGGCATAGTCAATAACTGCTTCACTCCATATTGTTATATGGATATGGATGTACTTAGGAAATGGCAACCCACTCCAGTGTTCTTGCCTGGAGAATCCCAGGGATGGGGGAGCCTGGTGGGCTGCCATCTATGGGGTCACACAGAGCTGGACACGACTGAAGCGACTTAGCAGCAGCAGCAAGGTATTCTGTATCAAACAGAGTTGAATCATATTTCCATAAAAAGGATAATGGAAAGCTGGATGACTCAATGTAGACAACCAATCTGAAAATTTTAAACCTCAAACTTCTGCATTTTCCTAATAATAGAGATTGGTAACTGACTAGGCAGATAATTGTCTCAACCGTCTATTTAATTTAGACCTATTCTTACGAAGTCTCAGTGTCAAAGAATCTGTACATTTCACTTAAAACTAGAATACACTGAAAAATGTATTAATGTAATCATTAAGAATCGTGGGCATCATTATACTAACTCTTGGCACATATACAAAAGGGCCAGTAAAATTTCAACTGTCAGAATCATCAATAATAGTTGCTGAAATTCTGAATATTGAGCACATGTGCTTGCATGCACACACACAGAATTTGAAGGAATAAATAAAGTCTGGGGAGATTTTTTAAATCCTCCAAAGTCTACTGTGTAAATAAATCAAGTTTGTTTGATTTATTAATTAATTATAAAAATTGAAGTATAGTATATTCTTATTATATATATTCTATATATAGAGATGGTTGGATAGTATCACCAACTCGATGGACATGAGTTTGAGCAAGCTCTGGGAGTTGATAATGGACAGGGAGTTGATGATGGACAGGGAGTTGGTGATGGACAGTTCATGGGGTCGCAGAGTTGGACATGATTGAGTGACTGAACTGACAGATACTATATTTGTGATGTTTTGTTCCAGGTGTACAGCTCAGTGACTTAGATTCTTTTTCATATTCTTTTCCTTTATAGGTAATTACAAAATATTGAGTATAGTTCCCCATGGCATACAGTATGTCCTTGTTGGTTATATATTTTATATATAGTAGTATATATATGTTAATCTCAACAATTTAATTTACCCACCTCCCCTGTATCTTTCCATTTGGTAACCTTAAATTTGTTTTCTATGTCTGTGGGATATATTTCTGTTTTGTTAATTCATTCCCCCCCTTTCAGATTCCATGTGTAAGCAATATCATTTATTTTTCTTTGGCTCACTTTACTTAACATGATCATCTCTAGACCCTTCCATGTTATTGCAAATAACATTAATTCATTTTTAATGGCTGAGTAATCTTCTTTGCACATTTTGTTGATGGACATGTAGGTTGCTTCTTTACACATGTTGTTGATGGACATGTAGGTTGCTTCCATGTCTTGACTATTGTAAATAGTGCTGCAGTGAACATTGGCATGCATGTATCTTTTCAGTTTATAGTTTTCTCTAGATATAGGCCCAGGAGTGGCATTGCAGGATAATATGATAGTTCTATTTTTAGTTTTTTGAGCAATCTCTATGCTGTTCTCCATAGCAGCTATACCAATTTACATTCCCACCAACAGTGTTGGAATATTCCTTTTCCCCCTATACCTTCTCCAGCATTTATTTTATCTGTAGACATTTTGATGATGGCATTCTGACTGGAGTGAAACAATATCCCATTGCTGTTTTTATCTTCATTTCTCTAATAATTAGTGATGTTGAATGGTTTTTCAGATGTTGGCCATCTGTCTTCTTTGGAGAATGTATGCTAAGATCTTCTGCCCATTTCTTGATTGGCTTTTTTTTTTTTTTTGGATATTGTGCTGTATGAGCTATTTGTATATTTTGATAATTACCCGCTTGTTGGTCACATTTGCAAATATTCTTTCCCATTGTGTAGGTGTCTTTTCAAATCAAGCTGGTTCTTATTTTCAAAACATCCAACAAACAGAGGTTTAGGGAAGAATGGAACTAAGCTGAAAAAAGCACTTTGGGTAAATTACATTTAAAGTAGTATTATATTCCTTTCATTAATTAGAATCTAATTTTCTTTTTGATTCAAATTTTTTAATTTTTAGGTACCCAAAATGACTCTAAAACTGCATATGATTTTCATAACAGTTGTCTATTTCTGTGTTAAAATTCACCCCAAATTCAGTGGTTTCAGACAACAGTGATTTATTTCTCCATATTATTTGTTATGAATGAGAGTTTCTTTTCTTGGTTTTCTCTAAGCTCAATAATGAAGCTGCATTCTGCTGAGGTTTGGGTTGGACTACAAGGTACAGGATGTTCTGAGTTATAGGTCTACCTGTAAGTTGGGGAACCTCAATTCCCCTCCATGAAGTCTCCAACCCAGTAAATTAGATGTGGTTTCCTTAGAGCATAGTGATTTCAAAATTCCAAAAAAGCAAAAGCACAAGCTACAAAGTGTCCTAAGACTTAGTCTTGAAAGTCATACAATGTTGCTTCTGCTCCATTATTTTGGCCAAAGCAAGCCAAAAGGCATGCAAAATTTCAAAGTTGGGAAGTGAATGCTATTGTTTGAAGGAACGGAAAAGAATTTGTGGTCGTGTTTAAGATATTACACTTTAAAATTGCCTAATATGTTAAATATACACTGACATAACTCAAAAATTAAAGTTCTTTGAGATCTTCAATAATTTTTTATGCAAGTCAGAGGTCCTGAGGCTATGAAGTTAGATTATTTTTACTCTAGATCAAATAACACAAGATACATAGATACCAACTTTCTTTATTGCTGGGCTAAGATACTTCCAGGCAGGTTTAGAACTGATATTTATTTACATAAGATGTTTAGGCAGCTCATACTTCTGAGCATTTCTATTTAAATGCTTTATGTTTTTAAAAATATATATTCATTTGTCTGCAATAGATCCATGCAGGATCTTCAATCTTTGTTGTGGTGTGTGGCTTGAGGCGACAGTTAAGTTATTGGTACACAGTTGGTCATTATGCACTTACAAAAATTATCTTCTTAGTTAAACTTTAGGAAAGAGTTATCCACTGAAACACTCCTAGGTGGGATCTAGTTCCTTGACCAGGAATCAATCTAATTCCCCCCTGCAATAGGAGAGTCTTAGCTACTACCTACCCCACCCAGGAAAGTTCTCTAATGGGGAACTTTATGTATTTTAATTTTGTTATAGGCAATTAGTTTTACATTTTTATTGCTAATAGTTAACATAAATAATGCTAAACATTTATGTTGTAATTGCATTGTTTTAATTGCCAGCATCTCCCACTCCATTGAGCAAAGTAATTCCATCTTGGGAAGAAACTTGTTCCAAAGAGAAAATCAGATACAACAGGCTTAGCTCTGTTACACAATATCAGAGTTGTTGAGAGAGAATGGTTTTGCATAGAGAACACAGTGATTTCATTTAGATTTCTCACAGTTCAGCAGCTCATAGATTCATTGCCAGATCCTAAGGGTTAAGAAAGGGCTTTAAGTAAAAGCTGAGAGAAATTTTCCCTGAAACCTCTGTAAATATTTAGAAGCATGGTTTAGAACCTGTGTTTTGGAGTCAGATGTAGATGGAGTAATCAGTACTGCTGTTTACTGAGTGATCTTGAATTTACTCAATTTACTCAATGGCTTTAGCTTCAGATTTTCATTTTCAAATAATGAACATCATATGAGGTGATTTAGTAGCATGCCTAGTGCATTGTAAGTGCTGGAGTGGTTACTAAGCATTGCTTTAGAACTTGGCTCAGTGTGTAACACTAATGGACATTCTGAAATGTTGTCTTTTTGTCACAGTTTCTGGAACAGATAGTGCCTGAGAACTTTGATACTGCCCACAAGGTGTCATAACTGTGACTAAGAGTAAATGGAAGCAGAGTCAGCAGTTGAGCTAGAGTTGATAATAACTGGACATTTAGGATACAAAGGAAATAGTTGTGACTGGAACAGGTTAAGTGGGAAGAGCTCCGCGTGAAGGATTTACAGTACAGCTACAGAAATTATGGGCAGGAAGTTCCTAAATTTGTTCAAGAAATAGCCTCAGCTATTGCATGGGAATTCACCATAACTCTTCATGGAGAGTAATCTTGAGGGCACTACGGGACTGCACTTCGGTATATGGAGGTAGCAAACAATGAATAGAACTTTTTACTGGTAATAATCCCTGTATCAGTTCTTGGGCTGGTGTGGCTTTGAGGTGACAGTTAAGTTCTTGGTACATGGTCATTATGTACTTACAAAAATTATCTTCTTAATTTAAGTTTAGGAAAGTTATCCTATGAAACACTCTTTGGTGAAAAGCAAACTGAGGAAATGAAGAGAAAATCAGAAAATATAGACAGGTTTTATAAATGTCAAACACTTCACAACTTTGTACTCATGTAATTGAGTTGTACAGATTCCTTCATTTCCAAAATATTGAATTGTGCAAAGTTTTGCTTGTTTCATTGACTGAAAGGCAAGGTTCTTTACCTTCGCTCAGCCCAGCTAATGTAGAAGATCACAATATTGCCACAGAGTAATTATTTCAGATACAATTGGTTTTCTGAGGTGATAGCCTCTAGAGAGAAATTATGGATGTAAATTACTTCTAAAAGCACTATTCTAAATGTAAACCTTGGTAGAAGAAATGTATATTATTAGTAAAAGACAGTAATTTTTGTGAGATTTTTTCTTGTATTAACACTTTGCATTACCTGTCTATCATACATGTATTCATTTATGCTGATATTGTACAGATGCAAATGTCAGTATGACTCAGAATATTAAAATGATAAATGGTATTATTATTAATGAAAATAATAACCCCAAAGCATATTGTTTTGACAATAATAGTTATGGAAGATTAGCAGAATTCTTTCAAAGGGAATAGAGATTGTGACCATTTCAATTTTGAACAGTTGGGAACAAATTATGAGTCATGAATTTCATGTGATGTTAAGCCCTTGTTGGGCTTTCCTGATGGCTCAGCTAGTAAAGAACCCGCCTGCAATGCAGGAGACCTGGGTTTGATCCCTGGGTTGGGAAGATCCTTAGGAGAAGGGAATGGCTATTCCAGTACTGGAGTACTCCAGTACTCCAGTGGGTACTCCAGTATTCTGGCCTGGAGAATTCCATGGACTATACAGTACCTGGGGTCGCAAAGAGTCAGACATGTCTGAACAACTTTCACTAAGCCCTTGTTATATTAAGGTTATTTTGTATTTTAATTTCAAAACCATCCTTTTAGAAAAAAAATATGAATTGTAATTGGCAGTGAAAAAAAGGAGACTTAGAGAGAAGTAAAATGACTTGATTATATTCATTTGTTCTGTGAGCATTTATATATAACACTACATTTTAATTTTGTTCATGGGCAATTTATTTTACATTTTTGTTGCTAATAGTTAATCTAAATAATGCTGAACATGTATGTTGTAATCACATTGTTTTGATTTCCAGCATCTCCTCCTCTATTGGGCAAGGTATTGATAACTCCGCCTTAATTTTACCTCGTGGTCCAAATGGGAACTGATGTATTTTCCATGGAACTTGCTGCCTAGACATGGCAGTGGTTCAAGAAGTGACCATGAACCCAAGCCCAGTCTATCATACCAGTTCCCTGGGAAATTTCTAACTTTTGATGGAGGAAGAGCTTTTTGAGTTCTGTCACTAAGGAGTGCACATTTTAGCCCAGTATGTGTTGATGCCATGCCCTTGACTAGCAGAAGATGTGCCTTAGTAGCAACGGAAAATTAAGCCAACATGCTAAGAAATGCAGCGATGAGAATGAAGGAGACAACCCTGATAGTTTCAGGACCTGAGTCCTGCAAAATTGTAGGCCTCCTTCCTTGCCAAGAATCCAAATATTACTGATATTACAATCATATCACTTATATACTGCATACAATTTTTTTTTACAATTTTATTTTGACATATAACACATACAAATTTTAAATGTATACGTTTTAAATTACCAGTTTTCTTGCATAGTTTGAGAAATAATCCTTCTTTTTATAGAATTATTTACAATTTTTTTCATATATTCACTTCATATATATATATATAATAAATACTCCAGGGTTTCCATTCAGATGCCAAAAGTGAACATTTTAAAACATAGTTTATTCTGAAAGGGAAGACAAGTGATAAAGGAACATCCCAAGGCACAGACTGAATCACATCTTTCTCTTCCACTACAAAATTATGATGATGGAAACAGCCCCCATATAAAGTATATAAGGACATTAAAATACTAATTTTGGAAAAAAATGTCAGGATTAGGTAACAGATATTTGAAGAAGTCAAGGAATGGAAATAAATCAAAGCTGATATTCTATGTGCAGATCTCAGGCTTCAGAAATCAGAGCAAAACACATCTCATTCTCTACATACTTTCAGGCCTCTGGTTTAATTGTATTTTTCAAAGACAGTCTATTGGCATTTTACTTCATCTTCTTTGACAAAAGAATTTCCATTTGGTTTAATATTGATGGCTGGTGCATTTGTCTCTCTTTTGAATTTCTCAATAGAATTAAAATCCAAACTTTTTAAAATTCCAAATTTAAGATTTGGAATCTGCTATTTCACTATAGCATTGATGACTATAAGAATAGTTCACCATTGTAATTTGTTTCATTTGCAGTTATTTTTTTTTTTTTTTTACCATTCTAAGGGTTGTCTTTTCCTCTTGTTTATAGTTTCCTTTGGTGTGCCAATGCCTTTAATTAAGTCCCATTTGTTTATCTACGTTTCCGTTACTCTAAGAGGTGGGTCATAGAGGATCTTGCCTTGATTTATGTCAGAGAGTATTCTGTTTTCCTCTAAGAGTTTGAATATTTCTTGTCTTACATTTAGGCATATATATGGAATCTAGAAAAATGATACTGATGAACCTATTTGCAGGGCAGCAATAGAGATGCAGATATAGAGGACAGACAACAGACTTGTGGACTCAGTGGGGGAAGGGGAGGGTAGGATGAATTGAGAGAGTAGCACTGAAACATTTACATTACCATATGTAAAATAGATAGCCAGTAGGAATTTGCTGCATGAGGCAGAGAGCTCAGTCCAGTGCTCTGTGACAACCTAGAGATGTGGGATGGGACAGGGAGTGGAAGGGCGGTTCAAGGGCAGGGCCATATGTATGCCTATGGCTGATTCATGTTAATGTACGGCAGAAACCAACATAACCTTGTAAAGCAATTATCCTCCAATTAAAAATAAAACATTACACACAAAAGAATAGCCAACACCACTGCACTACACTTTATGGTTGTATTGCATGAAATTATTTTATTGCATGAATTTTTACTTACTTGATTTAAATCTTTTTGGAAGTAATATAATTTCCTCATCTCCAATTTTCTGATTTTAAAAGTGAATTTAGTGATTGGCAAGACTGTTACAAGGATTTTGAAAAACACGTTTAAAAGAAATTGGGAATTATGACATACACATACATGTTGAACAAATAACTTTTAATACTGTTAATGGAGGTTGGTAAATAAACCCATGACTAGAAACATCTGTGATAATATGTCAGCTGCTTATTTGATTTAGATATTAAGAACTGAGGGGGTTAAATCATGCATCAGAGAAAATTACTGTATACATGATATTTTGTTCCCCTGATCTCAATCTGTGTTGTTATTAATATTTTAACAATATGTTAGAAGTCAAAAAGTGCTATATGTAGGGGCCTCTTCTTTTTCAAGTAGCAGACTTTGTAGTTTCAGAAAGGTCAGGATCTACCACTCTAATAATTTCACTAATTCACCTATTTACTCTTTTATTTGTTAATGCTTTCATTTATTTATTTTTTTTATTCAAGAGTTGTTTATTTAGTTCCTATGTGCATCAACTACTGGACTGGTCTCTGAATCAATATATTATATTCCACATTTGAATAAAATATGTATAGATATGTATACATAGGGGTGTCTGTGTGTGTGTGTGTATTGCAGAATGGTGCTCTTGGTGCTCAGTAGATTTAAAATATTTAAAATTAAAAATTCTGGAATTTTTTAATTGTTCCAAACTGAGCCTATAAATGAAAAGTGGCTCACGTAAAAGCCACCTTATTTTTTTCTTAGGATAACAGAAAACCCTTTTCTTTGTCCTTATAAATATTTCAAATTGTTTCAGCATGCTAAGATTTTTGTGAAATCTATGATTAATTGCAAGGAGAAAAATCCTATAGAAAGATATAGCTTTAGTGAACTTAAAATGGAATCTATAATTTATAATTAGTTTCCCTTGTCCATAAATGTTCTAAATGTCTTTATTTTGTAACCCTTTATATATAATGAGTACAAAAGATTCTGCATCAGAATAGGTGGAAAATTGTACTTAATAGTATTCCATTCCACAGGGTTACTTATGTCAGCCCAATACAAGTTGAAGTTGACCAGTAATTTTGAGGATTCAGATAAAATTATGATCACATAGACTTGGTTGGTACCAGATGTCTAGGTATTCAAAGAGTACTAATTCAGAAAAAATGATAATGAGATGATTTTTAGCACATGTACATCAGAGACCATTCTAAGTTAATGTTTTTAAAGTTAACTCTCTCTGGGTGACCAAAGGCTGTGAGAAATCATGTTAGCCACAAAATGAAGCAATTTACCTACATTATGATAAATCAACATTTTAACAATTGTTCTTGATTTTCATAATGGTCTCTAAACGGAGTCATTTACTTGTCTAAATGGCAAAGCCCTTCAAACAAGCATGGAAGGATCATAGCTTCCTGGGGTATTTTGTTTTCAGAGTTCAAGTTTTATATCAATACAACAAATTGAATCTGTTGACAAGTTAAGAAGAATGATGGCTTTGGGGAATGTCAGATTTGTTTTGGAGCAGAAACACCCCTGTGATTTTCTAGAGGGCTGTAGTGATCTAGAATAGAACCCATAAAACCTGAAATAGACAGCCAAATTTACTAACATAAAAGCATAGTACTTTGCTTTATGTTGAGAAAAAACTGCTGACATCTTTTCATATTAAGTTGATAATGAAAAACTGGAAATACAGTATGTTTTTCTTTTGTTAAAAATATTTATAGGCAAATTGGATTTACCTATACATCATTTACATTCCCTTTATTTTTTTAAAAAAGGCTTAGTGATTCTTTTACCTTGCTTAAAATATAATTTAGTCAAATATTTAAATGGTTAAATAATTTTTAAAATAAACACTTCCTGATAGCTTATTATGTGGAGGGCACAGTGTTATAGTCTGTGGAGGAAAATAAACTTGTTAAGCTTGGATATTGCCCTAAGGAGAGCTTTATATCCTTGGAGAATTGACTAATATCACCTCATCTCTCTGAAAATATGCCGAGTAATATCCGAGATGTTCTATTTGCCCTTGGTGACTCTTGAGTATTCGTGCACTTTTGCTCTCACTAATTGGGTTGTATACTTACTAAAAATCAGCTATGTGTGTTCCAAAATCAGTTCTATTTGTTTTAGTAATGTGGTAATTTAATTTAGAATTACTTTGTGTTTTGAGTCACTGAGATTGCTCCCAACTCGGGTGATCTGCTAGAAGGATTTCCTATATAGTTGTAATTACATCTAAGATTTATTACAGGGAAGGACATGAAGCAGAATCAGCAAACAGAAAAGGTGTGCAGTGCAGGCTTAGGAGATCTGGTGCAGTTTTCCAAGAGCCCCCTCCTGGGGGAATCACACAAAATACATCTAATTCCTCTTGCAACTAGTTGTGGCAACCCATGTAAAGTGTTAGCTTCCAGGGAAGCCTACATGAGCATAGGAGTTCAGGGTTTTTGAGAGTCAGTCTTAAAGGCGTCCTCTGCTTAGCATACACCAAAATTCCAGACTCTCAGAAGGAGCACAAGTGTTCACCATAAACTACATCATTGGCACAGAGAGGCACTTTGACTCTTTCAAGACAACTTTATACCCATATAGAAAATTGTTTCCTAGGCAGGTTCCCTGGTATCAGCCAAGGGCCAACTTTGCAAGCTGGACTTTCTAAGAACAGTATCAGACTTGCTATATTAAGTGTTTTTTGCTGATTCATATACCAATGAAATATGAATGCAGCAAAAAATAGAGATCAAGAGAGACAGTTGTGTCTAGGAAAAGCAAGCTCAATATTTTGAAGAGATTTAATTATGGCATTTAAAAAAAATAAATTGCAGGTGAATTGGAGCAGTGCTTAGACCATTATTTATGCAACTTTTATAAGAATCACTTGAAGATTTTGTTGCAGTATGGATTCATATTAAATTAATTCTGGTACAGATCCTGAGATTGTGTATTCATAATGAATTCCAGGGTATGATGATGAGGGTGTTGGTTTGTGAACTGCACCTTGAGCAGCAAGGAAAAGGCTAAAAGAAAGAAAACAAATAAACATTCAAGGATTTTTACCTTGAGATTAATATATATAGGTTTCTTTAAGTTGCTGCTCAGTATTAACTAAAATTAAAATCGGTAGACAAAGCATTATGACCATTCTTTAGGAGAGAGCGTTATCTAAAACTATAATCTGTAGATCCACATTCGGAGAAAAGGTTTTAACCTTACACTAAAATATTCATGAGTGTGCAGTTACATATTTTAACTTACTATAAAATATGATGTGGATGTCTTTGTTAACAATTCCACATTTTTATAATCCTTTTCAATTATTTGACCTGTTACCTGAAAGTTGTGTTGAATAATAGGGCTTCTAGGGAAGTAAAAATCTCACACAGAGATCAAAAAATAAAAAGATGAAGGATAGAGAAATTATTCCAATCAGAAATGTTCCTTTGTAAAGGAGGTGGCATTTATCCTTAGAGGCCTTTAAAGATGAGTAGATTTTGATAAGCAATGACAGAAGTAATGGGAAATGATGACAGGATCTTTTCCTAGAGAATTAGGATTTATGAAATAATGTTAAGTCAGGGAGATAGATTGATTGGTTCCAGATTGTAGAACTTGGGTGGACAGAGTAAAAGCATGCATTAATAGCAAAAATAATGACTCACTATCCTTCTATAACCCCTATTCGAAACCCTCCATTGACTTTTGCTAACACTTAGAATGAAATTACAAATCGTGGGAAGGCTGCTAATGGATGCCCTACCTCTTCTGGATGCTGGCTACGTCTTTGAAAGCCCTAGCATCCTTGTTTATATTCTTGAATATGTCAAACATAATGGCAACCCACTCCAGTATTCTTGCCTGGAAAATCCCATGGACAGAGGAGCCTGGTGGGCTACAGTCCATGGGTAGCAAAGAGTCGGACACGACTGAGCGACTTCACTTAAATGCCACTACAAGACTTTTGTATCTGCAGTTGTCTCTGATAGTAGAGTCTTTTTTTGGGCGTTCTCCTGGCTTTCTATCTTTCTGTTTACTATTTCCTTTGTTTAGGTGTCCCTGATCAAAGTCATCTTGGATAGATCCATATAAAATAGCACCTACACTTTAACTCTGCTTTAGCTTTTCTGCATAGCACTTAGAGTAACTTGGAATTATTTTTATATTTGTTTGGTTTTTTGCTGTAACTACCACTGAAAAGGCAGAGGAACAAGAGATCAAATTGCCAACATCAGCTGGATCATCAAAAAAGTAAGAGAATTCCAGAAAAACATCTATTTCTGCTTTATTAACTATGCCAAAGCCTTTGAATGTGTGGATCACAATAAACTGTGGAAAATTCTGAAAGAGATGGGAATACCAGACCACCTGACCTGCCTCTTGAGAAACCTATATGCAGTTAGAACTGGACATGGAACAACAGACTGGTTCTAAATAGGAAAAGGAGTACGTGAAGCCTGTATATTGTCACCCTGCTCATTTAACTTATATACAGAGTACATCATGAGAAACGGTGGACTGGAAGAAGCACAAGCTGGAATCAAGATTGCTGGGAGAAATATCAATAACTTCAGATATGCAGATGACACCACCCTTATGGCAGAAAGTGAAGAGGAACTAAAAAGCCTCTTGATGAAAGTGAAAGAGGAGAGGAAAAAGATGGCTTAAAGCTCAACATTCAGAAAACTAAGATCATGGCATCTGGTCCCATCACTTCATGGCAAGTGGATGGGGAAATAGTGGAAGCAGTGTCAGACTTTATTTTTCTGGGCTCCAAAATCACTGCAGATGGTGATTGCAGCCATGAAATTAAAAGACGCTTACTCCTTGGAAGGAAAGTTATGACCAACCTAGATAGCATATTCAGAAGCAGAGACATTACTTTGCCAACAAAGGTCCATCTAGTCAAGGCTATGGTTTTTCCAGTGGTCATGTACGGATGTGAGAGTTAGACTATATAGAAAGCTGAGCATGGAAGAATTGATGCTTTTGAACTGTGGTGTTGGAGAAGACTCTTGAGAGTGCCTTGGACTGCAAGGAGATCCAACCAGTCCATTCTAAAGGAGATCAGTCCTGGGTGTTCATTGGAAGAACTGATGCTGAGGCTGAAACTCTAATACTTTGGCCACCTCATGCAAAGAGTTGACTCATTGGAAAAGACCCTGATGCTGGGAGGGATTGGGGGCAGGAGGAGAAGGGGACGACAGAGGATGAGATGGCTGGATAACATCACTGACTTGATGGACATGAGTTTGAGTAAACTCCAGCAGTTGATGATGGACAGGGAGGCCTAGCGCGCTGTGATTCATGGGGTTGCAAAGAGTCGGACACGACTGAGTGACTGAACTGAACTGAAATGAACCACTGAAACGTAAGCTGAGATATTTACTGAAATATTTCTGGAGCCTAGAATAGTGAATGAAACATAATAGGCATTCAGTAAATATTAGATGAAGCAACAAGTATCAAATATATTTTGCATTGAATTTTTCTTGTTTCAGAGCTGATTTAATGTGATACGATAGAAAGTCCTATGAAATAGCTGGTTTTAGTGATTATAAAGTTTCTCTCCAGAGCTAAAACAATTCTTGATATACAATAGGCATTCAATAAATATTAGATGAATGCATAGTTATCCTAATTTGTTATGCATTGAATTTCCATTTCCATGTCAGCTAATTTTATGCAAATAAAATGTGGCCATATATTCAGAAAGGTTGTATACATCTTCAGTGATAGTCTCAGGTTTTATATCTGAGTTCATTGAACTGTTTCTCATTTATCAGAAAATATGATCCAATAAGAAGTGAAAGACGTTGGCTGTACCAAAAAATAAAAAGGTAGACTCAGGGAATAAAGAGGGAGGTTACATTGAAGAGGTCAAGGCTTTAGTCTGTCAGTGTGCTGAATGAATGTGTGTGTTGAGCGTTTGCGTGGTATGTATATATACCTATATGTATTGCAGCTCAGTACTCATTCACATCCACTTTATTTATACCTCTGTTAAAAATGAACTTATATCCCAGATATTCCTTTGGGCAGCTTTTAGATTCTATAGATGTTGGCTTTAGCATCAAGAAAGCATATAATTGTCACCGAAAGGAGGCATTCCAGGTTGAAGAGGTAAATTAAAAATGTAAAGATCATGCAGTTGATGCATCTGTGGGTGGCAGGACAGAGCTCATTAGCTTCCTTTGGCCTCTAGCTTTTAGGTGGGATGGTCAATGTGGAGATGAATGTTCTCTCGTCCTAATTCTGGCTCAATTATATGATTTGCTTTTGCCAAGAGAATGAGGCAGAAGCAGAGCTATGCATTTCTAAGTTCAGTCCTCAAAAGGCCTTGGATATTTCCACTTGCCTTCTTTATCCCTGCCATTGAACTAAAGAAGATACCTGGGCTAACCTATTAATCCCAGGAGGAGATTGAAGGGCATGTAGAACAAAGCCAACCCACAGACGCGTGTGAATAAGCAGGGATCTGCCAAATTCAGTATAGACAGCAGCTGAATTCTACATGTGAGAAATATATGTTTACTGTTTTAAGACATTGAGATCTGGGGTGATCTGTTTAGTAGCAAATGCCACTAGATACAGGCTGGATTCCAGCTGAATATCCTCTTTGTGTTAACTCTCTCCTTCCCTTCATATCCGTTGCCATTGTACTTTTCTGTCTTTCCACTTCTGCAGCAACTATTTACACAGCTTCCTTCTCAAGTTACATTTTCCATTCGCATCAGCACTACCTTAAATTCAGGTATTTTTTACATGTCATACCTTAATTTTCTCTTTTGCCTCTTCCTTATACTGCTTTATAAGATGCTAACAAAGTGAAAGTGAAAGTTAGTCGTTCAGTGGTGTCTGACTCTTTGCCACCCTATGGAATGTAGCTGCCCACCAGGATCCTCTGTCCATGGGATTCTCCAGGCAGGAATAATGGAGCGGGTGGTCATTTCCTTCCCAGGGGATTTTCCTGACCCAGGGATTGAACCTGGGTCTCCTGCATTACAGGCAGATTCTTAACCATTTGAGCCACCAGGGAAGATGTTGACAGGAATATAGTAATAAAGTGGTCTATTCTTAAAAAAAAAAAGAAAGAAAAAAAAAAGATTAAAAAAAGAATTCTTCAATATGATCAGAATAAAATGCTATTCTTAATGGTATTCCAAAAGATTTTATGATGCTGTTTGATTGAATTATGTTCCCTAAAAATTTATTTGTTGATATCCTAACCCCTAGGACCTCAGAATATGGATTTATTTGGAAGTAGGGTTATTGCATATGTTGGTTACATTGAGGAAGGTCATCCTAGAGTGTGAAGGACACCTAATCCAATATGACCATGTCCTTATGAAAGGGGACTTTGGACACAGATGTGCACACAATGATAACACCATGTGAAGACTGGAGTGATGCTGCCACAAGCCAAGGAAATCCCTCCCAGAAGCTTAGGAGAGAGGCCTTCAACAGATCCTACCCTACCCCTTGAAGGGGCTCATGGCTCCCTGATAACTTGAGTTTAGACTTCTGGCCTTCAGAGCTTTGAGACAGTGAATTTCTATCATTTTAAAACACCCAGCCTGTGGTTCTGTTAGGGCAGCTCTAGTAAAGTAGAAGGAAATGGCAACCCAGTCTAGTATTGCCTGAAGAATTCCATGGACAGAGGAACCTGGTGGGCTACAGTCCATGGGATCGTAAAACAGTTGGACATGACTGAGCGACTAACACTAACACAGTAAAGTAGGATATTTGTTTATATGCATATTAATCTTTAGGAAAGAAATATATAATGTTCCATTGTTTAACTAGCTACTGCGCCCTTCACATGTATTCTCTTACCATGTCTTCAGGAGGAGTGTTAAGTAGTATTCCAAGTTTAGCAAATAAGGCCTAGAAACATAGATTTCTTTTCTAAGGCTTTGTATCAAATATTTGCTTGATGATGTATGTAATACTAGGGTGATATTTAATGAAACTCGTGATTCTAAAATCAAGATTAAAGAATGGTTAAGAGTGAAGGGTTCTTCTAAAACCCTTTCAGTACTAAGCATGTGTCCTCCACCTACCTTATATAAAAGTATAATATTATTCATATTCAATGCCTTTAAAATATAAATCACAGTCTGAAGTCTTTCACATAATTCTTTCACATAATTTTTTCTCATATTACTCTCAGAAAAGTAAATCATCTTTTATTTGAGCAAAATCTCCCACCATCATTCCCCACTGATGCCTTGGTGCACATAGCCTATTAGGGAAGAATAAATAGATATGACTCTTGGCCTTTCCATAAAGGGAGAATTTGTTAGCTTTACCAATTCCTGACTGGAAATGAATTTTAGAGAAAGAGTGGGATAAAGTCCCCTGCAGTGCGTTTTATATAACTCTTCTTTATCATCAAACATGGAGCCTACACTAATAGATCACCAGAATTTATAGTGTCCTTCCTGTTTAATAGGATCCGGCCTAGGTAGGACCAGTAACTGACAACCATTTTAAGTTATTAAACAAAAATTCTTAGTCTGACACTCAGACATTCTTCTTGAGCAAGCATTGTTTGAAGATGATCATAAATTATGATACTTGCTATTCAATTGAGCATGAGCCCATGATTCTCAAGGGCGTAAGCAGCTTCTTACACATTCTCATATATCCTAATGACCCACCACAGAGGAGGCATCTGGTGATATTTTTTTCTAAGCTTGTTTCAAGATCTTGAATACTTTTATTTTTATTTTGAAGATTTCAAATGTTACTTAGGAAGAATAATGTCTAGAGGCAAGGTGAAAGAATTTTTAAAGTATTTAAAGTAGTGGTAGCATAGTCTTGTGGAAAGATAAATGGATTCGGAGTTGGGAGTTCATAGGCTCCAATCCTGAGACTGGAGTAGACTTTGAACATCTTACCTAACATCTGAGACTTTGCTTTTCTTAGCTGTAAAAGGAGAGGATTAGATGAGAAAGACTCAAGCTGTAACATTTTATAGCTGGAAATTAATTAGAGCCTGTGGTTAAGTCTGAGGCATGTCTGAATATATCTACTGAAGAGGTCATTCAGGCCCATTAAGAATATATCTCATGAGCTGATCGAGAGGGATGGGGTGGGTCTCTATGGAGAATGTTTGAATATAGGACCTTAGGGGAAAAATGATCAGTGATCAGTGTTCTGTATAGTTCTCATGTCAGTTGAATGAACTAGTTTTTAATGCTCCATAGGAGGTGTAGCAGGCAGAAAGTGGCGTCAGAAAGGACTGCGGTATTTCTTTCATCCTAAGAAGCCATTCTTCATCACAAGCACTGTTAATAACAGATTTTCACAGAAAACAACTTAAAAGGATGCACCACATTAAATCTAATATCAATGTAATAGACATCCTGATTTCAGAGCCATTAACTATGAAGGCAACTTGTGACGCAGATGGTAAGAAATGAGGCATTTGAGATATGGAGCACAGGCTATGCTCTAACACTAAAATGATAGGCTTGTCAAGTATTTCTCATCTCTTCTCTCCCTTATACTGAAATGTCATGATAAGAGGTACATTTGCTATCCTGTTCGTTATTTGACCTTTACCATCTTGTATGTCGTTTGATCTCCAGTGCCTTGAGTAGTAGTTAGCATATAGAAAACCTGCACCACAGATGTATTGATCAAATACATGAGTTAATGATGACAGTGTCTGTCATTCAATCAGAGACAATGGAGTCTCGTTTTTATATGGAAAACAGCAGAGTACCTGACCAGCATTGACTGAAGGGAAACCAGTGCTTCTTTGGCAGCTTCAAGGTTTAGCTTTGGGAAATGACTGCCCTAAGCAAGAAAACTGTCACTGTGAGTGGTATCCATAACATCCCACTAGCACGTAGCTTTCATCTCAAATAATTTTTACAGGAAGGCAACAGCTGCTTTTTTTATGAGCCCACGTTAGTCACCATCATGTAAAACCACACACCACAAGGAGAATCTGAAATTCATGCAGTAGGTGAGTGAATAGAGCAGACCAGTGACAATTGGATTAAAACTCTGAGTGTGATCTCCCTGGAGAACTCTAGGTTAAAATGCAACCATTTTGTGTATTCAACAAACATTTATTAAATGCTTAGTACATAAATTAACTTGCAAAGTGCTAAGAATACCTAATGAACAAGAAATAATTTCTGTTTATCCTACCATACTGACTCCTGCCAAAAACTCTATTTAAAATAAATATGACAAATATATTACAAATAATGTTTTACAGAACCATAGAAAGATGAGAAATGTATCTTATATCTTTTAGGAAATAAAAGGCAAAGAAAAACTCACCAAATTGTTTCTTAAAAAATATTTACTTTGTCACCTTCAAAAAGTTAAGTCTGAGTCCAAAACTGACTAGTGATGGTGACGATCTCCAGGGAAATAAAAGTAACGATATTGCATGCAACTATAAACAAAGTCAGTACTTTTTTTTTTTTTAACTGAAAATGAAATACCTTGACATGATTAGAAAGATAATCTGAAACTTCAGAAGCAAACACACTTCAACAGAGCACCTATGAGCCAATGCTTCTATGTAATCATCAGAAGCAAGGAAAAGCCTGTTGAAATGCTACAATATTTTAAGGATTCCACAGGTGCACAGTTACTGAGTACCAACCTGATATGTGTGAGTAAAAAATAAGAGAGATTTGAAAGGACAGTTTGTTTGCATGCAAATATTAATCATTTCCACCAATAATTACCTTATTTTGATAGAAAAATACAGCCTACTTGAGTTAAGGAACTAAACATGAAAAGAGAAAAGTTTTTGTCCATTTCTAAATGTAGTAGACATGGCAGTGTTTTGTATTTTTTCCTTCAGTTCAGTTCAGTCGCTTAGTTGTGTCCGACTCTTTGCAACCCCATGAATTACAGCACGCCAGGCCTCCCTGTCCATCACCAACTCCTGGAGTTTACCCAAACTCATGTCCATTGAGTCGATGATGACATCCAACCATCTCATCCTCTGTCGTCCCCTTTTCCTCCTGCGTTCAACTTTCCCAACGTCAGGGTCTTTGCAAATGAGTCAGCTCTTCACATTAGGTGGCTAAAATACTGGAGCTTCAGCTTCAACATCAGTCCTTCCAAAGAACACCCAGGACTGATCTCCTTTGGGATGGACTGGTTGGATCTCCTTGCAGTCCAAGGGACTCTCAAGAGTCTTCTCCAACACCACAGTTCAAAAGCATCAATACTTCTGTACTCAGCTTTTTTTATAGTCCAACTCTGACATCCATACATGACTACTGGAAAAACCATAGCCTTGACTAGATGGACCTTTGTTGGTAAAGTAATGTCTCTGCTTTTAAATATGCTGTCTAGGTTGGTCATAGCTTTCCTTCCAAGGAATAAGCGTCTTTTAATTTCATAGCTGCAATGAAATCTGCAGTGATTTTGGAGCCCCAAAAAATAAAGTCAGCCACTGTTTCCATTGTTTCCCCATCTATTTCCCATGAAGTGACGGGACCAGATGCCATGATCATAGTTTTCTGAATGTTAAGCTTAAAGCCAACTTTTTCACTCTCCTCTTTCACTTTCATCAAGAGGCTCTTTGGTTCCTCTTCACTTTCTGCCATAAGGGTGGTGTCATTTTTTCCTTAGCTGATAGGAATTAAAGTTTGTTCCCAAATCTAAAAGCACTTATTTCCATCTGTGCTGAATAAAGGAAATAGATGTCAAAACAAATGAATAAAGATTAGCTTAAATGTTGAGCAATGGTGATGGGATGAATGAAGGACAATGTAATTGATTAAACTCTGGAAAGTTTCTTTATGACTAGAGTGTGGATCGTAGAAAACCATTAAGTGGCACAGTAATCATTTATAATAACTATACATACCTGGGAAAACCTGAAAAAACCAATAGCCAATATTGAAGTGGAATGAAATAAAGAGAATTACCTGATGTTTTGCATAATCCCTCTAACCCTCTGTTTCTCCTATAGATTGGAGTATAATGTTAGCTAGCAGATTTTTTACAAAAGGTTAGGTTTCCTTTATTATGTTATTTTAAATAATATAATTAATAATCTCTTAAAATTTCTACAAATTATAATGAAAGTGGAAGTGCTAGTCGTTCAGTCGTGTCCAACTCTTTGCAGCCCTATGGAGCCCACCAGGCTCTTCTGTCCATGGAATTCTCCAGGCAAGAATACTGGAGTGGGTTGCTGTTTCCTTCTCCAGAAGATCTTCCTGACCCAGGGATCAAAACCAGGTCTCCTGCATTGCAGGCAGTTTCTTTATCATCTGAGCCACCAGGGAAATACTCACTTTACTCTCAAAAGTGGGAGGAGGGGAAATTGGATAGGGAACAGAGGAAAAGGGTTGTGTCATCCCGTGGCTTTCATCTCTCTAAATTGGAAACTTTCTGAGCATGTATATTAAAATTCTGTGGCCACATAAGCATATTGTGTGCATCCTACCTTCCTCTGTCCAAATATATAATCAAACAAGGTTAAATCCAAGGATAAGTCTAGCCGTATTCTTTTCCTTTTTTCTCTTTCACACATAATTAAACATGCTCAATCCTCTCTTTTTTTTAAACTGGTTGTAGGGTTGGCTATATAATTTGTGGAATCCAGTGCAAAGTAAAAATACAGGACCACCTATTCAAAAAGAAGGAAAAATATCTCTAAAAGTAACAGAACATGAAGCTTTTTCTTCCACAGTTTCTAGACTTGCCATTGTATTTTGTATTGGTTATTTAATGTCATTATAAGTTAAAACATTTTTTAAAATTATGAGCTTGAATTTTACTGTTCATTTTTATATTACACAATACCAGTTTTAATGCAAATATAGCAACATTTAACTTCTTCAAATCACTAAATGTATACAATTCATATTTCATACATATGGAAATGCTGCACAAAATTTGTTCTTATTTTAGGTTTTTATATGCACACCTTGTATCAATGTACTACCTTCAACTCTCTGAGTAAGGAAGTAAAAGGAACTACAGGTTGCCCTACCTTTCTGTGTTTTTTCCCTCATGTCATCATTTCCAGTGCAAATGTTTAGCTAATACAAGGAAGTAACACAAGTATGAAAGGATACCGTAGGAGTTCTTAGATCGTATTTTAGAATGCCATTACCTTCGGTCTGCATTTGAAGCAAATTCTGGTTCTGATAGTTAAGTGTGACCTTTCAGGGCTGGCCGACCCTCCTTATTCCACTGTGGCTATAACACAGGTATCCTGTGCTAACTTTGAGTCTCATGGAACTCCACATATTGTGTGACCACCAGAATTGTGTGTTATGGAGTATTGCAAATGGCGTGACCAGGAACAGTGATGGACATGTACATTGTGGATACGTTTTCAAATAACATTCGTGCTCCACTGTCCAATCGGTCTTCACTTGCAAAATGCAAGTTCAAAGACACAATTATTAGGAATTTGAAGAGGCAACAACATAACATTAAAACAAGCTGGGTCTCTTCAGGGCATGGGACTCTTTTGTGATTACTCAAATCACACACTTTGAAGCTAGCCCTGACTGATTGTGTATATTATTTCTACTTAGGGAAAATGAAAGGCCCTGTTCATGTCTGAGCCCATATCAGTCATACCTTGTCTTAATTGTTATTGTGATACATATATTCTCAACATTGTACTGTGTGCATCTTTAAGGAGGAGAGATGGCTGCAGGGTTGTTGCTCCCTGAAACATATACCATATAATAAGATCCAATCTGACACCTTAATGGGCTTCTTAGGTGGTGCTAGTGGTGAAGAACCTGCCTGTCAGTGCGGGAGATGTAAGAGACATGGCTTTTATCCCTGGGTTGGGAAGATCACCTGGAGGAGGGCATAGCAATCCACTCCAGTATTCTTGCCTGGAGAAGTCCATGGCCAGAGGAGCCTGGAAGGCTACAGTCCATAGGGTTGCAAAGAGTAGGACACAACTGAAGCAACTTAGCACGCATGCATGCACACTATTAATGCTATCTGATAACTATTTATAGCTATTGGAGTTATAAATAACTCTAATAACTTGTTAGATAAGATATAAGAATCAGAATAATGATCGCAGGAGACCACAGCCCATCTGATAAATGTACCAGCTATGCCAAAAATTTTCAACAGGTGAACTCAAAGGCATAGAAAGAGGCCCAATATGGATAATAGAATATTTTCCATCCTTGGTTATTTGAATGCAGCCAAATTTGCACATCTCACATGCTAGCAAAGTAATGCTCAAAATTCTCCAGGCCAGGATTCAACAGTACATGAACCGTAAACTTCCAATGTTCAAGCTAGATTTAGAAAAGGCAGAAGAACCAGAGATCAAATTGCTAACATCCATTGGATCATCAAAAAAGCAAGAGTTCCAGAGAACTATCTACTTCTGCTTTATTGATTACAACAAAGCCTTTGACTGTGTGGATCACAACAAATTGTGGAAAATTCTTAAAGAGATGGGAATACAAGAATACTTGACCTGCCTCCTGAGAAATCTGTATGCAGGTCAAGAAGCAACAGTTAGAATGGGACATGGAACAACAGACTGGTTCCAAATTGGGAATGGAGTACGTCAAGGCTGTATATTGTCACCCTGCTTATTCAACTTCTATGCAGAGTACATCACGAGAAATGCCAGGCTGGATGAAGCACAAGCTGGAATCAAGATTGCTGGGAGAAATATCAATAACCTCAGGTACGCAGATGACACCACACTTATGGCAAAAAGTGAAGAATAACTAAAGAGCCTGTTGATGAAAATGAAAGAGGAGAATGGAAAAGTTGGCTTAAAACTCAACCTTCAGAAAACTAAGATCACGTGTCTGGTCCCATCACTTCATGCAAATAGATGGGGAAATAATCTAGTGACGCACATTGTTTTTTGGGCTCCAGAATCACTGCAGATGGTGACTGCAGCCATGAAATTAAAAGAAGCTTGCCCCTTGGAAGAAAAGCTATGACCAACCTAGACAGCATATTAAAAAGCAGAGACATTACTTTGCCAACAAAGGTCTGTCTAGTCAAAGCTATGGTTTTTCCAGTAGTCATGTATAGATGTGAGAGTTGGACTATAAAAAAAGCTGAGTGCCAAAGAATTGATGCTTTTGAAATGTGGTGTTGGATAGGACTCTTGCGAGTTTCTTGGACTACAATGAGTTCCAACCAGTCAATCCTAAAGGAAATCAGTCCAGAATATTCATTGGAAGGACTGATGCTGAAGCTGAAGCTCCAATGCTTTGGCCACCTGATGCAAAGAACCTGCTGCTTGGAAAAGACTCTGATGCTAGGAAAGATTGAAGGCAGTAGGAGAAGGGGACAACAGAGGATGAGATGGTTGGATGGCATCACAGACTTGTTGGACATGAGTTTGAGCAAGCTCTGGAGTTGGGATGGACCGAGAAGCCTGGAATGCTGCAGTCCATGGGGTCTCAAAGAGTCAGACACCACTGAGCGACTGAACTGAACTGATCTTTGCACATATGCTGCAGGGATCTTATATTCACCCAGATCTCTATACTATTGAACTGCTTTTTCTGCTCTTTTTTGGTCATGTTGTCCTGGAGCATTTCTATCCCAGTATTTCACATTGCCTCGCTACTCTTATTTGTGTCCATTTCTCCTTGTTTTGGCATAGTCAATAAAGCAGAAATAGATGTTTTTCTGGAACTCTTTGCTTTTTCAATGATCCATCGGATGTTGGCAATTTGATCTCTGGTTCCTCTGCCTCTTGATGAAAGTGAAAGAGGAGAGTGAAAAGTTGGCTTAAAGCTCAACATTCAGAAAACTAAGATCATGGCATCTGGTCCCATCACTTATGGGAAATAGATGGGGAACCAGTGGAAACAGTGGCTGACTTTATTTTGGGGGGCTCCAAACTCACTGCAGATAGTGATTGCAGCCATGAAATTAAAAGACGCTTACTCCTTGGAAGGAAAGTTATGACCAACCTAGATAGCATATTCAAAAGCAGAGACATTACTTTGCCAACAAAGGTCTGTCTAGTCAAGGCTATGGTTTTTCCAGTATGGATGTGAGAGTTGGACTGTGAAGAAGGCTGAGTGCCAAAGAATTGATGCTTTTTAACTGTGGTGTTGGAGAAGACTCTTGAGAGTGCCTTGGACTGCAAGGAGATCCAACCAGTCCATTCTAAAGTAGATCAGTCCTAGGTGTTCTTTGGAAGGACTGATGCTAAAGCTGAAACTCCAGTACTTTAGCCACCTGATGTGAAGAGTTGACTCATTGGAAAAGACTCTGATGCTGGGAGGGATTGGGGGCAGGAGGAGAAGGGGACGACAGAGGATGAGATGGCTGGGTGGCATCACCGACTCGATGGATGTGAGTTTGAGTGAACTCTGGGAGTTGGTGATGGACAGGGAGGCCTGGCATGCGTAGTTCATGGGTTTGCAAAGAGTCTGACATGACTGAGCAACTGAACTGAACTGAACTGAACTCCTATTTTATAATCATAATGACCTCCTTTTGCCAGTTAGCTTGGTTCTATCCATTAAGGCTCTGAATGTTCTCTTTGCATCTTCTAGCAGGCCCTCAAGCAAAGTATGGTGAGAATTTGATGGAAATGTATGTCTATGGTGGAGAGGTTTAAGAAATAGAGTTAAGTGAATTAAAGAGTTGAGGATAATAAAAATAAGTAGAGGGATGAGGGGTCATACTGAGGTTGATGATCAGATTCTGTAATATTAAAGAATTGGTAAAGGGGAAGGACAGGAAGTTGTGCTCAAAAGAAGAAAGTAAGTTTGATATTATAGAGCTTGCAATGAAGATGAGGTCAAAGTTGTGACAGTGTAGATGGGTTGGCTGACCTAAATTGAAAGGGTAAGGCTAAGTAGGACAAAGAACTTTTATTTTGTTTGATTATTAGAGCATTGAGAACACTTGTCATAGGTTTTAATAATCACAGCAAGGTTCTTTAAATCTTGAAATGTTTTTCTTTAAGCATTCAAAAGGTAATTTTGTGCTTAAAAGCCACCCCATTAAAAGAGTTATTATCTTACCTTCTCAATGCCCTAATCACTCAGAAATTGAATTAAAAGCATTGGATGCCAGATTTTCTTTTGGATTAATCATAATTACCTAGGAAATAGTTTTCGAAAATCATTAGGCTGCAAAAATAGTATTTGGTTTGTACCACTTGCTTTAATCTCATCCACATTTATTAGTCAGCTGTGTCCTCTGCTGACCTCTTTTTGTATTTGAGAGCAACCTTGTATAATTAGACTTAGAGAACAAGAACATCTTGAAGCATACACTGTGCCCATGTCTTCGTGTTATCATAATAACTGTTGAAAATGCAAAAATTCATTCAACTCCTGTTTGAACTTTAAGGTTTTAAAGGGTATCAATTTTCTTGATTGTTCTAATAAATGAATTATTTAGTTAGATTTTTCCCTTGAAATTTTCTACAAAGACTAATCAGAAAGTAAATATTATGAATATTTTATCTTTACTGGATGATCTGGTGTTATTTCATTCAGTTCAGTTCAGTTGCTCAGTAGTGTCTGACTCTTTGCAACCCCATGGACTGCAGCACACTGGGCTTCCCAGTCCATCACCAACTCCTGGAGCTTACTCAAACTCATGTCCATTGAGTCAATGATGACATCCAACCATCTCATCCTCTGTCGTCCCCTTCACCCACCTTCAGTCTTTCCCAGGATCAGGGTCTTTTCCAAGGAGTCAGTTCTTTGCATCAATTGGACAAACTATTGGAGTTTCAGCTTCAGCATCAGTTATCCCAATGAATATTCAAGACTGATTTCCTATAGGACTGACTGGTTGGATCTCCTTGCAGTCCAAGGGACTCTCAAGAATCTTCTCCAACACCACAGTTCAAAAGCATCAATTCTTTGGCACTCAGCTTTCTTTATAGTCTAACTCTCACATCCATATATCACTAATGGAAAAACCATAGGTTTGACTAGATGAACCTTTGTTGGCAAAGTAATGTCTCCGCTTTTTAATGTGTTGCCTAGGTTGGTCATAGCTTTTCTTCCAAGGAGCAAGCTTCTTTTATTTTCATGGCTGCAGTCACCATCTGCAGTGATTTTGGAGCCCCCCAAAATAAGTTTGACACTGTTTCTAATGTTTCCCCATCTATTTCCCATGAAGTTATGGGACCAGATGCCATAATCTTAGTTTTCTGAATGTTGAGTTTTAAGCCAACTTTCTCACTCCCCTCTTTCACTTTCATCAAGAGACTCTTTAGTTCTTCTTCACTTTCTGCCATAAGGGTGGTGTCATCTTCATATCTGAGGTTATTGATATTTCTCCTGGCAATCTTGATTCCAGCTTCTGTTTTATCCAGTCCAGCATTTCGTATAATGTACTCTGCATATAAGTTAAATAAGCAGGGTGACAATATACAGTCTTGATGTATTCCTTTCCTGATTTGAAAAAAGCCTGTTGTTTCATGTCCAGTTCTAACTGTTGCTTCTTGACCTGCATACAGATTTCTCAGGAGGCACGTCAGGTGGTCTGTATTCCCATCTCTTTAAGAATTTTCCACAATTTTTTTGTGATCCACACAGTCAAAGGCTCTTTCATAGTCTATAAAGCAGAAGTAGATGTTTTTCTGGAAACTTCTTGCTGTTTTAATCATCCAATGGATGTTGGCAATTTGATCTCTGGTTCCTCTGCCTTTTCTAAATCTAGTTTGAACATCTGGAAGTTCTCGGTTCAAGTACTGTTGAAACCTTGCTTAGAGAATTTTCAGCTTTACTTTGCTAGTGTGTGACATGAGTGCAATTGTGTGGTAGTCTGAACATTCTTTGGCATTGCCTTTCTTTGGAATCGGAATGAAACCTGACATTTTCCAGGCCTGTGGCCACTTTTGAATTTTCCAATTTGCAGGCATATTGAGTGTAGCACTTTCACAGCATCAGGATTAACTGATTAGGATTTGAAATAGCTCAACTGGAATTCCATCATCTCCACTAGCTTTGTTCATAGTGATGTTTCCTTAGGCCCACTTGGCTTTGCATTCCAGGATATCTGTCTCTAGGTGAGTGTTCACACCTTCATCGTTATCTGGGTCATTAAGATCTTTTTTGTATATTTCTTTTGTGTATTCTTGCTACCTCTTCTTAATATCTTCTGCTTCTGTTAAGTCTATACCACTTCTGTACTTAATTGTGCCCATCTTTGCATGAAATATTCCATTGATATCTCTAATTTTTTTTAAGAGATCTCTAGTCCTTCCCATTCTATTGTTTCCCTCTATTTCTTTACATTGATCACTGAGGAAGGCTTTCTTATATCTCCTTGCTATTCCTTGAAACTCTGCATTCAGATGGATATATCTTCCCTTTTCTCCTTTGCCTTCCACTACTGTTCTTTTCTCAGCTATTTGTTATGGCCTCCTCAGACAAGCATTTTGCCTTCTTTGTGTTTCTTTTCCTTGGGGATGGTCTTGGTCATCATTTCATGTACAATGTTACGAGCCTCTGTACATAGTTCTTCAGGCACTCTATCTATCAGATCTAATCCCTTGATCTATTTCTCACTTCCACTGTGTAATCATAAGGGATTTGATTTAGGTCATACCTGAATGGTCTAGTGGTTTTTCCCTACTTTCTTCAATTTAGGTCTGAATTTGGGAATAAGGAGTTCATGATCTGAGCCACAGTCAGCTCCCCATCTTGTTTTTGCTGACTGTATAGAGCTTCTCCATCTTTGACTGCAAAGAATATAATCCATCTGATTTTGGTATTGACCATCTGGTGATGTCCATGTGTAGAGTCTTCTCTTGTGTTGTTGGAAGAAGGTGTTCACTATGATCAGTGGGTCCTCTTGACAAAACTCTGTTAGCCTTTGCCCTGCTTCATTCTGTACTCCAAGGCCAAATTTGCCTGTTACTCCAGGTATCACTTGACTTCCTACTTTTGCATTCCAGTCCCCTATAATGAAAAGGACAAGTTTTTTGGATGTTAGTTTTAGAAGATCTTGTAGGTCTTCATAGAACCATTCAACTTGAGCTTCTTCAACTTTACTAGTTGGGACATAGACTTGGATTACCATGATATTGAATGGTTTGCCTTGGAAATGAAGAGAGATCATTCTGTCATTTTTAAGATTGCATCCAAGTACTGCATTTTGGACTCTTTTGTTGACTATGCTGGCTATTCCACTTCTTCTAAGGGATTCTTGCCCATTGTAGTAGATATAATGGTCACCTGAGTTAAATTCACCCATTCCGGTCTATTTTAGTTCACTAATTACTAAAATTTTGATGTTTACTCTTGCCATCTCCTGTTTGACCACTTCAAATTTGCCTTGATTCATGGACCTAATATTCCAGGTTCCTATGCCATATTGTTCTTTACAACATCAGACTTTACTTCCATCACGTAACATCCACAACTGGGTGTTGTTTTTGCTTTGGCTCTGTCTCTTCATTCTTTCTAGAGTTATTTCTCCAATGATCCTCAGTAGCATATTGGGCACCTACCAACTTGGGGAATTCATCTTTCAGTGTCCTAACTTTTTGCCTTTTCATGACAAAATGTGTTCCACTGGGAAGGGAATGGCAAACCACGTCAGTATTCTTGCCTTGAGAACCCCATGAACAGTTATTTCATTAGTAACATACATTTTTTTGAGGGATACTTTTTACCCCCCCCCCCGAATGGTCAATTTAGATAAAATAAAGATGGTTGCAAGATACATATTAAAAGTTAATACACAATTTATTCTAATAAGCTCCATGGAAAATGCATATTCTTATAAGATAGATTCATTATATATTGAATAGAGGAATGCAATTTTGAAAAGTAGCTCTATGTTTGAGTCACTAAAATTTTTAATATCTGGGCATATTTGGGAAGTAACATTAAAGCTTTTTTCTAAGTTTTATCCCTTTATGTTTTATTGCTTTAAAATGAAAATTATTTGTTTCCAGTTAAGGTATTTTATTTCAACTTTGCAATAGCCCTAAAATGTAGATATCATTTCCAAAAATAGGTGAATAAACTCCATAGAGTAGAGAAATATACTTAAAATAGTTTAAAACAGGCTTAAAATATTTTATTTCATGAAATAAATTTGTGGGGGATGGATATGGTCTTCAGATACACATTTAGGAATAGCAGGATATAGATGAAATAAAATCAATAGACAAGAGGCAGAGCCTAAAAATTATATGTAGGAGAAACCCAAAATTTAGAATTTGAGAATGTAAGGAGAATCAGCAGAGTAAACTGTTAAGGGTTTACTTCATTTCTCAATGAAATCTGAGTTGGACCCAGAGAGGATGATGTCATGGAGGGCTAAGTTGAGGAACTGTTATGAGAAGGAGACTATCATCAACTGTGTCAAATGCTGCCACTAACACAAATAAGAAGACCCAAAACAACCAAGACAAATAAGACCCAAAAAACAACCACAGTATTTAGCCACAATGGAGATAATTACTAGATATGTCAACTGTTGTTTCAGTGGCTAGCAAAGATGAAACCTGATTGGACTAGAGAGAATGAGAGAACAGAGATGATTAAAAACATTTTACATATTTTTTACTAAAAGAGGAGCACAGACATATGATGTTTTCTGAAGGAGAGTCAAACATCATAGGAGGGTTTTTCTTTTGTGTTGAGATGGGAGATATTTCGGAGTGTTTATTTGATGGAAATGATCCCAGACAGGGGGAAGCACTTATGATTAAGAAGAGAGAGATAATAGGTAGGGTGAAGGAAGGTATGGAAGAAGAAAGGAGCTGAATGGTGTTTCACAGGTACTCAAATGTTTGTACAATCTAGTGGTCCCCTTGGTTGCCTGGGATTATCTTTGAGATGATCGAAGTGATGGCACATGGTAAAGTGTATTATGCAAAGCAGGAACAACACGATTCCCAGTAGACTATATTCAGCAGACCACAATCATATTCTAAAGTGACATTGACATTTTGCCATAGATAAGTATGAGGAAGCAGCATGCACGGGTTTATTACATCATCTATATCTGTAGGACTCTTCCTCCTAGGCCTCCCCTGGGTTTCAGTGGAGCCCAGGGGCCTTTAATGTGTAGGCATTATTCTCTGTGTAGAAGTGAGGCAGTATATTTTCATATTATTCTAAAACATAGGAGCTGGCCATGCCCTTTATACTTTCTTTTTTCTTAGAATGGGTTTTGTCCTTCTAAGACAGTTAAGGCAGAAATAAAATAGAGTTAAATTCCATTTATCCAACGTGGCTGAGTATTTATGCCTTGCACTATTTTATGTCATCCATGTAGAACATTGTGTGTTTCCCTGGTGGCTCAGAGGGTAAAGCGTCTGCCTGCAATGTGGGAGACGGGGGTTCGATCCCTGGGTCGGAAAGATCCCCTGGAGAAGGAAATGGCAACCCGCTCCAGTATTCTTGCCTGGAAAATCCCATGGACAGAGGAGCCTGGTAGACTACAGTTCATGGGGTCACAAAGAGTTGGACATGACTGAGCAACTTCACTGTCACTTTCATGTAGAACAGGAGATTCTAGATGCTGTGCTGGCAATTGACACAGTATTGCTCAAGCCAGATGCACCTTGATGTACTCACACATACCTAGGATAATATGAAAAAACGTTAGGCATCCAGGTATAATGAAGAGGGAGAGGAAGAACGGGGGAAAGAAAGAATAAGTAGAGGTCAAGAGGGAGGGAAGAAGAGG